>NW_023998517.1:1225241-1237131 GCF_014805625.2 Glossina fuscipes
TCTCTGGCAATCAGGCAATTTGTAATAAAGTGTTAAACGCGAAACAAATCTAAGAGCACAGATAAACATTTCATGGCATAAATGCACATACAATAATTAACGTATATACAAACACATATATATATATATATATATATATAAATATGTAGACAAACATGTCATAAATGAGTGCGATTTAATGGCGATCCATACTAATGCAAAGTATGACCCTTTCTCCTGAGCATGAGTCCAAATTGGCTAATAAAGTTAATTGCTGCCATTAATGCAATAAAAACACACATTCATACATATACACGCACACACACAACCCACATTGTTAATGTTGGCGGCATTCATTTATGGTTTATAGCTGTAATTTTCCGTTTGTTTTTTTTTTTTTTTTTTTTTTGTTCTCGTGTTAATGTAAAAAATATAAAACAGAAAAAAAGATTAAAAAAAAAACGAAAAAATTGTCAAATTCCAGTTGCAAGCTTGAATTTCACCACCATAATGAAATGGAAACCGAAAATATATTGTAACGATAGCGGCATCAGTTGGTATATAATAGCTGATGTCAATTGTTTTCATATGGTTTCATATTCATTCCCATAAACACCGATACAATTAACACTGCTTTGGCTGGTGTGAAAACAAACGAACGAAATAGTGTACAAAACGGTGTCGAACCAAGTGCATACATGTGTCACTCTTGGCTAATAATAAAACTGCTTACTAACCAAAGGACGGCATCCTTTTTAAAAGCATAAAATGTTCAAACTTAACTTTAGCTTAACAACTGTCTGCATGCTAGGTAGCCAGCTAGGCAGCCTGCCTGCCAGCCTGCCAGCCTGCTTAGTCAACTTGTTTGTTTTGCTTGCAAAACGAATGCGAACGAATTAAGCCGAACAATGTTGTCTTACAATTGTTTAACTCCACTCAAAACTCTTAGTCTTTATCCATTATTTTTTTTTTTCTCCTTTTTTTTATTTTTCTTCTTTTTTCTGTTTTCAAAAACCACCAAATGTTGGATTTTCTATGATGAGAATATTGTCTCATTGTTTATGTTAGCGAAAAACAAAAAAAATACCCAAAAAAAAAAAAAGTGTTAATGTGAGACCCTGTCGGGCTATCCGTTTATAACGAGGGAGTCATACAAAGTAAGCAAAGTAAGCGTTCCTTTTTGTGCGATTGCTGCTAACAATCAACACTGAACATATTTGGTGTGACAATAGCGCGCAAATGAATGAAACCGTAATGCATTTCTACTGTTCTGTCTCTGCATGTCTCTCTCTCCATTTCAACTCTGTCTAAGGATATATGTATGTATGTTTGTATGTTTGTATGTTTGTATGTTTGTTTGTGTGTGTATATGTGACATTATACAATTGTTTGCTTTATTATTTGAACTTTTCGGATAGAATTGACATTTCGTTTGAGGTTTTCATACGTTAGGCAACCTAAACTTATCTTCTGTTTAACAGATTTGACATTAAAAGCTGAGAAAATGTCAAATAAATACTTTGCAATAAACTTTTCTCTGTTCTTTATTTCATTCCCTTTTTTTAGTTTTTCTTTACAACAAAATTTTCGATCAATTTCATGCCAAACCAAATTTCTAATAATATCGCGGAATTTCGTTCACAAACCTTAGACATTTCTCAACATATGTTGCGTTGAATAAAAGTGAACTCAGTGCAGCTAAGACTAGATTTATGTGATAGCCTTGTGATTGAAGCTCACGTTTACCATTCTAAGAGCTCATTGCCTTTCATTCATAGCAGAAACAGCTCTACGAAAAATTGCTTGAGTCGGAATGTATTGGGTGAGGAATTTTAGACAAATTGTTGTAGTCGTCAGTTACACCGATTTCGAAAGACAGGCAGACAGAATTTGGAATATATACACCGTACAACCAGAAACAAATAACTATTTAGGAAAGCACGCGTTCAACATTTATTCTACTTTAAGAATATTAGCGTACAGATCACTCGAAGTTCTCATGCATCGGAATGCTTAATGTATCAAAAGCGAAGTTAACTAAAACCCAATCAAGGTCCAAGAAGATTGTTACAGTAATTTTTGACACCAACTGTAACTGTAACCGCGCCCCTATCCAAGATGAGAAAAATCATAGCTAAAGAAGTTAAATGAATAAAAACCGACATTAACTTCTCGCCTGTACAGACTCCCTATAGGTCCTGAAGCGACTCGAGCTGGACTCCCAAAAATATATATCAATAGTTTTGATACAAGAGGGACCGGAAAGAACTAAATTTTCTTGCTCGATATAGTGGGTGGGCGCAGCAAAATAAAAATGTGGATTTATATGATGCATGTGCTGTACCTTATGAGTAACAAAGAAGAGACGCGAAAAACGAAGATTTTGGAAACAAAATGAAATTATGACACATTATAACATTAGGTAGGCGTGGTCAATTTTTCTCAATCTTCTCAATGTACTAAAGCATCACTCATGGAATCCGCGTTCAAATTTTGTACATTTATATGCCATAATGTTTGTGTAATAAGCAAAAAATCAATTTTTTGTATCTTTTGAAAAAAGGATACGCTTTCAGCTTACGTGGTACTGTAGGCGTGTCCTTTGATATGGGTCTTTTTTCAACACCAGCCTTCGTGGAAAAACTTCTAATGTTTCTGCCAATTGAATGTTTACAACAGACATTGCACAGACGGACAGATAGAAGCCCTTAAACCGATTCAGTACTTGGTGCTGATGAAGAATATATATACTCTATCGGGTATCTGAACAGATGAATATACATATATTAATATTTATGTATACATTATTTGTGAGTATATTTATATATATATATCTACATATAAATACATGTAATTTTTCCTAGTTCTCGCAATTGTTTAATTGTCCAAAACCGGAAATTTTCAAATATCCTAAAATGCATTTTTCTTCAAGTTTAATCTGCCGAAAGATAGTAAAAATAAAGTTCGAAGGTTGTTTTTAAATTGTTCACTACTTAAAAATGCCTGAACAAAAAGGTAGACGAACGGGCGTACCTTCATATGACTAAAGCAATTTAGGATTGTTTGTTGATCAATATAACCGGCTGAGGCAAAGAACTAGACATATTTTGCAAAAACCATAAGGACTGTATAAGCCTTGATATGAACTGCGGTTATTGATTATCTCAAAAAACGTAAAATCTTTGGTTTTTCAAATCATCCGTAACACACTTTCGGCCAAAGAAGTTATTATTGGCGACCGCAGGTAAGCCTGTCCGACTATGACAGCCTGAGAAATACCACACGTGTGAAAAAACCATATAACTATGAAAATCTCTCCGTTGTATATTTATAAGCTTTCAGTACACATTCACCCTCTATCGGTCAATAAAGTCACATTATTTCATGTTCAAGGACTTGATATTAATGAACTAAAAGCTGATATTAATTTAATTTATATTGAAAGCGTTTTTTGGAAAACACAGGAAGAAAAGAGCAAATACTTATAATGATGAGCTTTCAAGAGTCCTTTTATTGCATTAACACGTTAGCAAGGGCATAAACCACGAAAATGTTTAAGGACATTTCCTCTCTGTAGTAACAGAAATGGACGCTATTATTGCAGAGCGCTGTTGCATGGAAATGCTTTCATATCCTTTTTCATTTTGCTAAAACCAACCAACTTCGTTCGTAATAGAATGTTAACATTGTCTGTGTATCGTAAACATGTACGATAAGCTAACAGATATATTTGGTGCACTGCAAAAAATACAAAAATGTGAAATTATTTAATAACAGTAAGGTTTTACATGAACATTTATGGTAATATGTAAGAACGAGCCCATATTGCTTGCTTAATCGAAACTGTTTCACTGAACTAATCATCATTTAATCTGTTTGTTTTTGTAATAAATTTAATAAAAACGTTTTGAATACAATTCTTAAGGCCCACACAAATCTTTATGAAGGGGTTAATCAAGCCCGGTAAGCAGTCGTATTTAATTAAAATAATTTTTCTTTAATGTAATGACGTGACTGAGCTAGTAAGATGCTTGCATACATACATATATACATGCAGACGACCATAACCCAACCACTTAACATGAAAGAATTTTGATGATTCAAAGAAAAAACGAATTGGTTTGTTAAAGTGTTCTTTTTTATTTGTACATCTACTTAACCATTTTACTGAGTCGTTGCACAATAAATCATATGAACATATATATATTCGTGCATTTGTCCACGTAAACGTGGACATATCCCTACACGAATGCTTTGTCAGTTGTGCGGACAAGTTGGCTGTTAATTTAATTTAAACAACCAGATTTGCATTTTGATGAATTATCCACAGATATCTGTTTATTTCATTTCATTCTTTGAATAGCCATAAAAAAAAGTCACTTCTATACCCGCTACTGTAAGAAAGAAATATATTAATTTTATTCTCAGCTTTGAAACAATCAAAGATAAGCATTAAAACTGAAGTAAAAGCATATATTTTTCCCTAATAGTCATGCTATGGAAGCCTTTGGAAGAATTGCAAATATGCATCTGAGACACGGGTAATTAGTCTGAGACTTATACGTCCGTTCATCCATCCGCTATGGGTAGTCTCATGAATTGTGAACTGACCCATACACACTTTGTTTAATGATCGGTATCAGGGTTAAATATGAACGTGATACGTACAAAAAATGGGTCTGCCTTGTTACTAAAGAACCAAAAAAGAACTTAAAAATTTCAATATAATTTTCCATGCAATTGTTTTTTTTTTTCATATGACCGGGGACCCCTATTGACCCCTATTTACGTTACATGATGATTGTCAGAAACAAGTGAACAAAGAGAAAGAAAGAAAGAAATAGGGAGATAGTGGCCAAAACCTAATAGGGGCGTGCCCAATCGCTAAGTGTTATGTCTTTACCGTGAGTACTAACTATAGCTTTGCGCGAACACTCACTTAATAGTCGCGATTCTCGGATATAATAATGTACGTTTAATACGCTCCTTGGATCAAAACTAGACGCGATGCGCCTAAAAAGGCCTGCGTTGTTACTAATTAATGAAAAAAAACTAGAAATTTCAACACAACTTTCGTTACAATACAATCGAAGTAAGCTCTGTTGAAAGTGCTTATTAGGGTCACCTATCAGACACGCCCTCAGTACTATCTTTGCCGTTTATCTGTACATATAAGTATGAGGTTAAGGGTGTTTAACTTCCTCCCCGAAGCATGTGTTTTTTTTTCCTTTACTTGTTTCGAGACAAACACACCGGCTAAGTGTGAGTATGAGTTTAAATTTCGGACATATACATATATATCTACATATATGTATGCATATACATATATTAATGTGTACATGTGAAGTTTTTAAAACCTCTTATCAAGCGTTTTACACCAAAATTTAATGTCCAGTTGTTGAAGTGTTGTTTTTTTTTCTTTTTTTTTTTTTTTGCAAAGTTTGTGAGACTTGAAATTTTAATTAGGTTTCATTTCTCGTTCTTTTGTTTTCTTTTTTTGCTTTTATTTCAATTTTTTTGCATGATTTCATTATTCAAAGTCACAAATTCGTGTTTTTTGTGTTATTTTTTTTTCTTACGTTGTCAAGATTTTAATATGAACAAATTAAAATGAACAATGATGTGCCAGTCAAAGTTAGACGGCATCAAGTTTGTCGAAGTCAATGCAAAAGGTCACGTTGTTTAGTTTTAAAGCTTTTTGTGTTTTTGTTTGTTCTCATGCCGCCACATTGTATTTTTATATATATTTATGTACGCGTGTATCTATCTATATATGTAAGCACACATGTGGTCTTTATACAATATGTCTATTGCATGCTCAGAAAGTTATCTATGTTTGTATCTGTTAACTAAACAACTACCGGCTTTAAAGTGGACTCTTCAATTTTTCTCGAGTACATGATATGAATGACGATACTTTACACTTTACTGTGCGCATGGATGTGTGTGTGTGTGTGTGTGTGTATCTGTGCATTTATATATATGTGCGTGTGTTTTTGTCTTTTCTTTTGATTATGATAAAGTAGACGATGTTATCGCGCATATTAGCACATATTTTGAGCAGCGACTCATACCAAAAGCTTATGGTAAACGGTTGATATCTCACGTTGCGTCGTAACATAAAAAAGGCAGAAGATCAATCTTTACACAATAAAAATTACTTGCATAAACTCTGCAAAGTTGAAACATTTCATAGGCGGCATATATTAAAAGCTCTTTAATTGCGACGTACATAAGTGAAAAATTTTCAAAAATCTACCGCTGATTTTATATTTTAATGATCGCGTAACTAATATCTTTATCGACATAAACATGAGCAAACAATCTTAAATGCTTTTTTCAACGAGGCGTACCTGTAGGTGGTCCTTTACAAACTTGTTTTGAATATCTATCACATCACGATGTACTTTATATCTAAGTATCTAATCAATCTTTTAGTTATGCTTTTTTTCTAACAAAATAAGAAATTTCTCCTATAGTTTCATTTGTTTTTCTTGCAATCAAAAGCAATTAAAAATAATTACGTGAGCAAAATTATAAACTGAATTGAAAAAGGACGGCATTAATTAAAGGTTAAGCAAATGTTTGCGAGCACAAAAGGTATAAAAATTGCATTCGGTATGAGGTAGAGACTAGAGACACATAACCTTAAGTGAAAACTAAAGGTCAGAATTGAAAAGTCGCTAAAATCCCTATCATATTGAAAAAAGAAATCTATACCGAATAAACCGGCTAAGCGTGGAAAGTTTTGAAAGAATTTAAAGCCTCCAGAATCCTTGTCTTAACTTTTTTAGGATTTTTTGAATGGTTCGGGATGTGGTTAACTGACTAACACCGCCGCCTCATTGTGATCTGATTTCGCCCTCTATGTCAGTAACTGTGGCTCGTTTCCATAGTGCAGCCCTGTCTATCTCACCTCTAGCCAGTTTTGCCTTAAGTACAGCAGCTGCTGCAGTAACCAGTAAACAAATCGAAGATCCTGAAGGTTGCATATATCATTTTCCGCAAAAATTTATTGACACAGATTTGGCATAAACTTTCCTGCTATTGGATTCGTGGCATTTGGCAATCGAAAATTGTCGTAGGTTGCCATTAAAGCAATAAATGCATCTCAAGTGGGTACCAAAACCTTTAAAATTTTAACTTAAAAAAGCCAAAGGTCGCCTCAAAACCGTACTAAAGCAAGAAAAGAGCGAAGAAGGCAAACAGGAAGGAACAACAACAAGAACTAATCCCTCGCTAAGAAAATGTAAAACAAAAAAAAAAAAGGAAAACAGAAAATAGAAAATTTTTTTTGCTATATTTGAGAAAAAAGATAAAAAAAGAGAGAATAAAAGAGAAAGTATTTGAGTGAAAAGGTTTCGAATGAAAATTGTTGTCTTCATACGGACGATAGTTTGCAAAAATAAAAACATGAAAAAGCCATCTTTTTATTAAGGGAAAATGAAAATTTCCGCATTATCGGATACAACTCTCTATTCAGTAAATTTCAATAAATCAATTGTTTCCCGTTTTAAACATGGAACTTTTACATCCAAGCATTTGAGATCATTTTGCGTCACATCGTCACCTTTGTATTCACATTTTACTTTCGTTTCCTTCCGTATCTCTTCACCATGTCTATCAAAGGTAGTTAAGCTCCCCAATTGTTTCGAGACTCACACCAACACATACCTCAAAAAAGGTCAGGGCTAAGAACACTTTCCGAGTATGGTTACGAAGATAGCTAAACCGATAAAGTCATAACACTTATATTCACTAGGCGGTTGTCACTCCACATCTCTTACTCTTTCTTCACTTTTTCCTGACCGTCATCTTGTTACAAGTATGGTAGACATTTGTCAAAAGCAAAAAAAAAAAAAAAATGTATATCAAATTCCACCTGCTTCTTGTAAATATTGAACGCTGACATGTTAATAGAAGAGCCCATAAGACTATTCACCATTCCGTCCGTCCGTCCGTCCGTCCGTCCGTCCATCCGTTAATTTATCCACTCACCTGTCTATGATAATTTTCAATTATGTACCTCAACCTAGATTATTTATAAATTTTTACGGGTGTTTTTTAAATACTATTAGACTCGACTCATGAACCAAAGCTTGACTTGACTTGAAATTCGCTTAAAATTAATAGAGACGGTCTTTGAAAATAGTGTTGATCAAGTTCCACACTAATCTAAGATTGATTAAAAACTGCAATTCTATATATTAGTTTCTATCTATCTATATATTAGTTTCACAGAGCGGATCTCGGACGGGAAACTGATCTACGCAAAATATTGTTAAATTAAATTAAATTATTCTTCACGCCGTTTAGTAGTAAAGTTTTGCGATAGAAATGCCGATGCATGTGGGCGCATATACGTCTAGAAATTCGTATACATATGCAAACACTTAAAGACTGAAATTTTATGTTTTATGGATTTTTTTTTTTCATTTTTTTCGAACGATTTGTTATCTGAAAAGCATTTATTATTAAATAAGTAGTGAGTTGAACATTAAACTGAATTAAACACGAACAAAATATAAAATACATTTGTAATGCGAAAGCAGAAATAACAACAAAAACAACAATTTTTAGCATGCAACACAATGCACATGTTGTTTAGCTTTTTGTTTTCCCTCCGTCATGTTTAACAAAACATTGTACGAATTCTCACATAATCAAATATATAAAAGCTAAACCATAGTCCCTGACAAAAACTCATACGTAAGTGCACATACAATATATATATATATATGGACAATAAAAATTTACCTATAGAAAAATTAGTAGGAAAGTGTGTAAATTCTCTTGGGGTGATTGTATAATGCATAGAAAAAAGCAGATAAATAGTGATGTGCAGGTTTATGCCTGTGTTAGTCGTACTCGTGCATACTTGAGCTTGAACGCACATAGAGAGAGCATACAGTTGCCCTTTTTTTCACTAGACAATGATTAATGGGTAAATCGATAAAATAGGCATGAGTAAACAAACTCGCATACACATGCATGCATGAATAGAAGTTACATGTGGGTATGCATATATGTGTGTATATGAATATACCTATACATTAACAATAAAATTCTGTGTTCATTTATTAGATAAATGTGCATGAATTCTCTGCCATTTTGCTATTTCAACATTTAGGTATGCAAGCATGCATGTAGTTGTATGTGTTTTCTATTTCCATTTGTTTTTGCCTTTGTGTAGATGTGCTTAGAGAGAGATGCCTATGCTTGTATGAAGGCTTGTGTGCATTTAAATGATTAACTATATGAAGGATATTTTTATATTTTCATTTTTTCTTTTTAAATGAACTTAAAAAAAAAACAATTTATTCGCTTCTCTGATAGATATAGAGAGAAAGCAAGGAAGAAGGAAAAAACTAGAGTGAGTCAGTGAGAGAAAGAGAGAGAGTGTGAATAGTTCATCTAACACTAATTTAAATTCAGTTTTTACACATTCATTACATTAAATAGCTGTCTCTGTCTCCTTCAAAAAACCCGAAAAACCGATTCAGGACAAATGTGAATTCTCTCTAGTGAGCTTATAGCGTCAGTACATTAAGGTTCTTTAGATGTGAATTTCAAATACAGTTTATAATCATTGGCATTCACAAAAATTTTAAAATTGTTTCGCATATAAATGGCTTTGTTCATATATTTACAAATATATGTACGTACGTATGTATATGTCATCCTTTCATTTCAAATAAAGTTTAATAAACGAGCCACTTGTATGCGATAGTGTTCGGTCTGCCGTCGGACAGTGGTGTTTATTTCAGCAGGAATATATAAATAAAGGGTCACGTGCACCTTATGTTCGACCAAACGTTCTTCCCGTCTTTTCTTCTTCTCCCTAAAGCTAGACCGTATGACCGAAAGGCATATACATATATTTCTATACAAGTAAATGCGAAAGGTTTGAACAAACTTGAAAACAAAAAAAAAAAAAAAGTTTTTTTTAGGATTTATTTCACTATGAATACAAACAGTGTCCGTATAAGAAAATTACTCAACCCATATCCTGAAACACTCACATGTATGCTGTATATACAATATACAATGGATATACAGTCAAGTATGTTGGTATATCAAAATTACGGACATACGCATTCGTATTGTCCAAATTGAAATTCGTCTTCTATAATGGTGTTGTTATTGTTGTTGTTGCTGTTGCTGCTCTTTGAGTAAAGTTGCACAATTCAAATTGCTTACTCGAGAATTTATAGAAGTTGAAATTAGAAATACAAAATAAGACAAAATGTAAAATGTGTCTCTGGCTCATGATCCAACAATACAGTCAACAATGATTGCATAGAAGCAGTAAGCTCTATAAGCACTAATGGCATTTATTATAATAAAGTGACAATAAAAATTCATATATCCTGAATTTCCTTGCCCCAATAACTTGCATACATTTGTAGTTCTACTATCGCGTTCAAAAAATACGGGGATATTTTCAATATACACAGGTTTTGGGTTAAAATGTAAACCTTTTTTTTTTTTCGTTGTTGTTAGATTCGCAGAACTATTACCAACAACTAAAAGAAGTTCCGGGTCGTAAAATACAGTGAAACCGAAAAAGTTACACTAAAGCTAGTCAAAGATGAGACTCCGGTCGCTTATCCTGACGTTGTTCACAAGCAGTTTCTCTTCCAGAAGGCTTATTAGCAATATTATCTAAGCTTGCAGCCTATTGTACTGGGTAAAAAAAGAAAGCCGCAATGACTAATTTTTACATTATGGTAATGACCCTGTTTACATGCTCTAGTAAGTATTCGCCAATTTTTAGATGTAAATCAAAATAACGTCTTTCTACGAAAACCAAATACGAGCGATTGGGCTTCGTGCGACAATTACTTTTCCCCTCTGTTAAAGAAATCCGACGCTGAATCGCTCGGTATGAAAAAAAGCTGAGCCCATGCCAATTGCCTCTGGATGTTGTACGCATACACACAAACTTAATATATTCTTGTGCCACAAGAATGTGTCGGCGCATTTGTCGTTAATATCTAACAGAAATTTCGTGATATCCGCTCCTCTACGAATAAAGTGACTTCAAATCAGCGAGCGAACTGTCTATAACGGCTTCAGTTGTCTCAAGAAAGTGATTCTTAATCGATCTAAGCTTGTCTATCCGTCTGTCGGTCTTCTGTTTTTTGAGTTCAACCTAGAAGTTCCAATATGTATAATATTTTCTTGAAATTTTGTACATCTCTTGACCTCTTTTTCGACCATTTCCCATGTTATGCCTAATTTTGAAAAGCCTTTATATGGATAACTCTATTCAGTAAAACAGTGATGAGTCTTGGCTCACTGTAACGTTTTCAGTTGTTTTTAATGTAAAATGAAAACTTAAGAAGAGCAAATTACTTCTTGCCACCTGCATCTGCTCTATACAATGCAACTTCACTGTGTAAATGTTAGAATAAAGTTTCACATTGAGAAAAATCTGTACAAGCGAAACGCCACCAAAGCAAGGAAACAATAAAAAACAAATACAAAAACGAAGTCTAGCTTGTTATTGTATATGGAAAAGTAAAACACTTTTATAAAATGGAACTTTCGTGTATATGCGCGTATACGTAGATTATTAACCCCAACTGAGAGCTAACGATTTCCGTTAAAGCAAGTTTCGCAATCTGGTACTAAGGAAGCCCGGGGCAAACGGAATACACGTATCAAGGGTTGAATTTTGAATGACCTTGGCAACATACAAATGCACACACACCCAATTATATTATTATATCTATGACATAAAACCATAATTTAAATACCAAAACTTTAACAGCAACAACAACTTTGCACATCAGAGACCTTGATGTTGTCGCAAACACTCGCACTAACTTCCATAGAAAGATGCGTATAACATAACATACATATATGTATATATATATATATATATATATATATGTCTATTTATATA
>NW_023998517.1:1237231-1241132 GCF_014805625.2 Glossina fuscipes
TATATATATATATATATATATATATATATATATGTCTATTTATATAATATGCTTTGAACTCAATCAAGCCTTTTGATTTGAAAGTCCATTGGAGATTTGTTTCATTACATTTGCCTGAGTATGCATATATGTATTGGTATATATATATATATATATATATATATATATACATATAGGCTTGACTAGCCTGTCGAGCTGTGTGCGATGAAATATTTTGAGATTGTCGCCTTTGTGCGTGTATTTGGCTAATTTACTAGACAAGCGAACGCCTTAAAACCTCAAAACTCATTTATTATGAAAAAGGCAGGCAGGCGTTCACACCATGAACCCAAAAGAGTTTTATTTTTTCTTTTATGCCGGCAAATGTCCTTATCAGCTCTTGTATGTATATATGTGCGTATATTAATGAAATTTTGAAATTTCAGTTTCTCTATAGTACCGTTTTAGGGAGTTCTCAATCCTTTTTCTATATATTTATATATATATATATTTGTATATATGCTGTGAGAAGGAAAAGCGCTGTAAGAAATATATGCAGGGTTAGGAGTGATTTTCTGTTTTTTCCCTCGTTTTTTTTTTTTTTGTTTCTGGCAATAAGTAAAACATTGTGTTAATTTTCATGTTGTAGATTCGTATATGCAAAGCTGTGTATGTACGTTCTAGTTAGAATTTGTTAGTAGTTACATGTGCTGAACAGTTTGTTCGAGGCAGACAAGAGAGTTAAAAATTAGTGATTTTTTTATGTTTTTTTTTTTTTTTGTTCTTGTTTTCCATTTTTGGGTGTTATATGAGTTTTTAATTACGAAATTTGTTCTTCCGTTGAACCAACCTTTCATTTATCGGCCACGCCAAGCATGGCTTGTGTTCTTGTTTACGAATATGGCGGAAAGTAAACCGTGTCTTGTACAATTTTCTAAACGGTTTATTAATTTATTTATTTATTTTTTTCTTTTCTTTTCATATTTTCTACTTTAAAAGACAATAATTATTTTAAAATTTCTTTTTTATTTTTCGTTTTTTATTAATTAATTATTCTATAAAGTTGTTTCTATTTTGGAATTTTCAGAATTTCTTTGAATTGAATTTGCCAACAATTACAAGAATTTCCTCTATTTACCGTATGTCGTATCTAGTTAAAAATTGTAATTTAATTGCATTAGCGTTTTATAAACATTAAATTATGTTCGCCACTCTTCAACATTCCCACTTTCATTATACTGACATTTAAGCATTTACACGCACATATCGTATCGTATCGTAGGTATATGCGCACACACACACACACACACACACACATAGTATACGATGAATATGCATTTATTTATACAAAAGTCACGCATGTTGTTTGGCTTTACGAGTTTAAGCTTATGATACATATACGTAGCGCCACAATTAATTATGCACACGTTGTCTCATGTATTTCATTTGAGTCGACAACAAAAATAACAGCAACACCAACAACCAGCAAACAAACAGCAACCAACAACCAACAACGGTAACAGTAACGACAATCAAAGAGCGTTTTACCAATTTAGCGAATTTTTTACACCTTCTTCTCAAACGTAAAAATGAATATTTATAAGACAAAGAGGAAAAACTTCAAAACAACACTTTGTTGTTGCTTTTCATTGCTTTGCTTTGCTTTTTATGTCTTCATTGTTGGATTGAAAGAAAGAAGAAAAAAAAAAAAGAAAGCAAAAAAAAAAAAAATAAAAACGAGCCAATGGAAAAATTAAATTAACACAAAATTGCGAAAAGTCGCCTTTGAAATCAGTCACGTTATTTCACAAAGAATGTCTGTTGCTTGCACACTTTTATGTTTTGCAAACACATATATGTACATGCGTATACTCGCAGATATATATACATATATATATATATAGAGGAAGAAATGTTCATATCATACGCACACGGGCACGCATGAATTTACTTGATGTGTCTTCTTGATGTAACATCTGCATCGAAACTGATTTGGAATTGAAAGTATTCAAAAGGCGATGAACGACGACGGCTTCCTTGTCATTGCAAACGAAAAAAAATATATATATACATATGTATATATTTTCTGCTTATTTTTGAAATATCTCTATGAGAAGTTGGGTGTTTTGACCGTCCTATATACATATGTAAATATACATATCTCTTAGCTTTACCACGTCCATCTGAACTAATTTTATTTCGAACTAAAAAAAAAAAAACGGAAAACTTGTATGACCGCTCTTACTCACTATGAGTTGGCAGCTCACACAGCGCTAAATATTTGTCGGTTTGTTTTCCGAAAATTTTCATTAAATTAATTCGATTCCTTTGCTATCTGCTCTTACCTCTCCGTCGCGGGAAGTAGTCACATCTAGCAATAGGGGCATTGAGGAATAACAATAAAGCCTGCAGTCGCGCACTGCAATGAAACAACACGCAACGAGTATTTCCTAGATCGAGAGGTTCGGGTAAACCGCTGAACCATTTGCATGTTTAGGACAGTGAACTGGAACTGCTCGCATAAACTTGGAACTCCGAGTAAATGATCGCTCGTATTGATTTCCTCTCCGCTCTTTGTACGCATCGCAAAGCGCTACTACCGCTTGAACTATTTAGAGACCTCTGAGCGACCTAATTACGTATTTTATGAATTGCTGACGTTTCGTGTGAGAATGAATAGATGATGCGAATGGATTTTAATTGAAATTTTTATTTTGATTGGATTGAAATTTTCATTAGAAAAAGTCATTTTTGAGCAGCAGCTAAGTAGCTTACCACATGTTGCTTGCTTCCCAAATTGAAAAATTCCTATGAAACGGGAAGAAGACTTATCCTGCCAAACACTTTTTTTCTTACGATTCTCAAACAGAAGAACAGAAGAACCATAAAGCAAAATTATTATTATTTTTATAAATTTATCCACAGAATAAATTCTGAGAGTGAAACTCTTAAAACAATAGCATCTAACGCTTTCGGGTTTATTAAAAACTCTCCCCCACTTGAACCCACGACCATTGAATTGCTGGTCGAGACTCTGGCCTACTCGGCCACTCAGGCGGATTAAAGCAAAATTAATGTCATCAGCATTGTGAAAATAACGAGTCCATGCGCCAAGCACCTGCTTCATTGTCCTTATGGTAATGAAAATTGAAGAAGCGAGCATATTGTAAACTGGCAGCATAATGATTATTGTGAAAAACTTAGCCTCGTTTCCCATTCGTTGCTTCTATTGACAAATTGTCATCACTGTATATATTATGAGCATATTTTTAATTCGTTCTTAAGATAGATAAGCGACAGTGCTTTATGAGAAAGTAGCACGCGTCGATTTACAAATTTAACAAATTTGGCAATTAAGTCAACCAACCCCAGAACACTCCCCTAAGGCACGATTTTCGTAAAAAAAAAAAACTACAATAACTTGATATCAGGAAACGGATACATTTGTATATACATTCAATGATAACATAAAAACTCCTGGCTAGTGAGGAAGAAACTTTCATTTATTTATTTATTTATTTTTTTTTTTTTTGTTACTCACGCACTGTAGCCAAAAATGAATGCTCTGCACGCACTTGTAATCGTATGAATTCCAGGCAGGCAGCCAGCCAGTCAGTTAGTCCGCCAGTCCGCCAGTCAGTCTTCCAGTCATACACACCTTATCCTGATTTGCCATGAGCGCAAGGATTTGGGGTTTTTCGTTTTTCTTTTGCTGCTTAATTACCAAACCAAACCGCACATAAGTGAGTTGAACATGCATTTGTGTTCAGGTACATAACCGAATATCAAAACCCTACACAAACCCAAATTAAAATCCAGGCAAGCTTTAGTGAAATCCCCGAAGTAAGTGTCATTTTGTAAGTTTGTTGTTGTTGTTATTTGTTTTTTTTTTTTTTTTTTTTTTTTTTTTTTTTTTTTTTTT
>NW_023998517.1:1241232-1247582 GCF_014805625.2 Glossina fuscipes
ATATATATATATATAGGTATATATACATATATTGGAGTACATATACACGCATATGTATATATCGAGATATACATTTTCAAGTATGTGTATAT
The DNA here is from genome assembly GCF_014805625.2 of Glossina fuscipes. Classification (NCBI taxonomy): domain Eukaryota; kingdom Metazoa; phylum Arthropoda; class Insecta; order Diptera; family Glossinidae; genus Glossina; species Glossina fuscipes. The sequence goes on from NW_023998517.1 coordinate 1,241,325, forward strand.
GTGCGTATATGTATGTGTGACTATGATTAATTACTTTTGCATAAATTTACATATAAAATTTTGTAACAATGTGCCAGACTCATGTACACTTCCAGACACATACGCGTACATGCATGCAAAAGGTTCACCGTACATTTGTATAGACCTTGTGTGTTACTTCTGTGATTGTGTGCCATTTACCAGTGAAGATAATGGTGGAAATGATGGCAACGATTTGGGTATGGATGGCGGCAGTGTTAGAGGGTAGGCTGCAGATGTTGATGTAAGCGACGTGACTACGGGGTGAAAATGCATAATTATACAAACTGGGTATTCAGCAGACAACATAGACAAGGACATGGACGCGAATAATATAAGCAAAAAAAAAAAAAAAAGGAAAGCAAAGAGGCAAAGACTTGGGGGTTAATTTCATCAACTGTTAACATCATGATATGCAAACTCGACGTGGATACACATACGCGTATCTATAAATACATACGGAAGGAACCCTCTGAACTTTTGTTTGACAAATTTTATTGTGAATTAAATAAATGCATTGCTTTTCCCAGCAATTGCCGCCATCTATGTAATAACCTAAGTTAGTCAATCCATATGTAACAGTTGCTTGCATTGAGTGGAAAGATTAACTTCGCGTTGACCGAATATGAATTAAATCATTCACTGATTGATTCGAACGGCAAAACAGGTAATTAACGTACTAGGCCACTTGAGATGATTCAAGCATTACCCACCATTTCTTTACAGACGATTCACAGAATTGTGGACCGATCAGGAATGTTTCTGTATTAATAAAAATTTCCGAATAATTTCCAAATTAATATTTTCTGAACGTTGTAAGCGGCTGCCAAAAATATTTTTAAAACTTTTTTTTTTTAAATGTTTTTGATCGTTGTAGGTTGACACACCCTGTCAACTTTCGAATTTAATTAAACTAAGTTGACTTTTTTAACTTTCTTATAGGGAGCGTTAGAAACACAATAAAATCTACATTAAGACGGGTAGATGAGTGGACGGACAGTAAAATGGATACTGAGTCTAACGGTCGTATAATAGAAACTACGGGCAGACAGATAGACGGATGAAATGGATTCTAAATCTAGCGCCCATCAACTGAACGGTACACGTTATAAATACTAAGTGGATGTTACAAACGTAATGACAACACTGGTGCATCTTCAATGATATGGTTACGGATATTACGAATGAAAATATTTTCTCAATTACAGTTTCACTTTTAGGAATAATGTCAATCCTAAATCGGAATGTTGTAAGCTAAACGCAGCAAATGTGAAACGTGTTACAGAAATGGGTAACTGAGACATAATAAATGGAAGCGGACAGCTATCTTAACTAAAAAGCTCAAAGTTTAATTTTTTTCCCGCTCTGTTAGTTATATGTTATATGAAAGGAGCTGTGAAAAATACTTTTATCATGTGCGAGATATCTGTACAACCAAACTGTAAAGCCAATGGTTGTCTGGTCAATCTCAGGGCGATTGCTATAAAGGCTATGGAAAGATAACTTGGTTTAGGAGAGGTATGAAAAGTTGCCAACTTTTACGAATCGTCGCAAGGCGAGTGTGGTTTTTTCTTACTTGCTTCATTTCGTATAAAACAAGTCTTGCTGGAGCATTTTTTTGGATTTTCATTCATTTATTCGGAAAGGTTCCAAATTTAAATTTTCCTGAACCCTTTGATTAAACCCATTGCTTCTCTAATAAGGCTCATTATAGTACAGGTGTTTAGAGAAGAATTATGTGTGAAAAAAGTTAAAATCAAAACAAACACCCGAGTACATCGCAACTTGGCTACGAATAGAACAACATTTCTTATATTCTTTGCGTTATTTGCGCTTCAATGATTTTAATATAAAATTTAATTTTCTTTAATTTGTAATTAAAAAGGCACACACACGACATAAAAAACCAATCATAGCATAAAATTTTATAAAAAAGACAAAAAAAGAAAGAATTACTATCCCGCACATACTTGTTGACACCATCAAACTTTTGGAATATCTCATACCATATGAAAGCGATCCGAAGCATTGAAGCTCATCGTCTGCCATGATTAAATAAACATTTGCTTTCACTCACTACTGCTATACGTACATATATTGGCGCGGCAATAAGAATTATTTTTTCATGAATCAGTAACCACCCCACGCGTGCGCATATATAATTGAACTGCACAGTACGGCAAACTGTTTGCTTCATGCTTATGCAACAAAAAAAAAAAAAAAAAAGAAGCAAATAAAAGCACAAAAATCGTAGACCTCTTCACTGACCCGACTACCGGCATTAACTGCATCTATACACTCACACCCACAAACCTCAACATATCCCAAGCGGAGAGTTATTTGGCTACAGGCCACATATAGCCATTGCATTGTGTATTCGTGTAGTCAGCCTGCATATAAGGTGAGCAGCAACCACACGTTCGCAGCCATAGGAGAATACAATAACAATAAAAACACCAAGTGTAACAGTAATTGCAACATAACGAAGAGATTTTTATCGGCGATTCTCACTGATTTCATGGAAAATAAATCGCTCATTTTCGTTTAATTGGAAAATTATGGCTTTTTATGTGAGAAAGCTTTGATTTTGATACGTTCTACGTTCGCGAGAAGGAAGATGTATATTTAATTTTTCATTCGCTTGGTAACACTGACAGAAATCGGAATTTTGCAAAAATTATACACATTTCCTACTAAAGCCCACTCTCTATTATCGTCTGTCCGCCCATCCACCACTTCTTGAAGAAGTTTTTATATTCGCGCAAACCAAGATGAAATATTGCATAAAGTACTTCTCCCTGATTACCATTGATAATGTTTAAAAGTAGGTTAGATCTGCTTATCAGATATGTAACAAATGAGTGAGTAATAGATAAGAACAAGAAAGGAAATTGAAGGATACCAAAGAAATATCGAAGTACCTTAAGCCATAACCACTTACGTACTTCTTTGGATTTTATTTATTTTTATTTATTCGAAAATTTTCTGACTCTAGACAATCCAACCAGTCACAAATATGATGGATTTCACATTTGATTGGTGGTACCGAGAATACTGCTTCACTCTTTAAATATAACATTTTATTACATATTTTTTTGCAAGTGTGTTGAACAATAGAACCGAATACACAGGACGCATTAACAAATGGATTAGTGTTCCGACAGGATTCTATACCAATTCCTGCACTCATAGTCCATTACTAGCGATCTTGATATTCATAAGACTTCTTAAGCTATGTCTGATGCAAGCCTTTCCGACTTCACAAATTTAGATAAAACTTTTTTAAGCTGTATCTGAAAGCTATTAGGTGTTATTAAGTCGGCTTGGGTTGAGAAATATTAGCTGTTGGCAAAGATTTTGTTCAGCGACTTCTACGGGTAAACAATAACGGTTGAATTTGATGGTTTTGACCTTCGTCTACACAAAATAACTGTTTTCCATTCAATATTGTTGATTTACTTAGCGTACGTCGGCACTAATCACAGAGCGCTCAACATCTTTCTTCCAACTTCATTCGAAAGCTTTATTTAGAGTTAGAAAAAGCAGTTAAGCTTTTCAAAAGGGGTGTGTTTTATGACATGAAACAATTCTGATGGCTTTAGAGTTTAGGAAATTTTATAATAATTATAATGGTTTGGGGAACAAGAAACCCATTATTTTTTGGGTAGTCGGCTCGATTAAATGATTTCAGTAATTATGCTCTTCGGAAAGGTGACATGTCGCACTAAACAAATTCTTTTGCTTTTTTTTTGTGTGAGCCATTCAGTTGTGAGTTACAAATGGCAGTCAACAAACACAAGAAAAACATGGTAGTCGTTGCTTCATCGCGTTTTGACCACGATCGTTTTCGCACAATGTTATCAGATAAGATCAGATGGGATTAAATTTAAGAACCATTAGACGATTTTCTAATAGGCAGCAACTAAATTCAATCAGTCAAGCTAAGTTAAAGATTTAAAAGATTCGAATACTAAAAGACATGAGTTGTAAAATCTAGGAAGAGAATGATATACAACTAAGAAACAATAGCAGTGTTCGGCCGCTCATGTATACATACTAAAGATGTTGCTCATAATCGAATTAAGAGAGTAAACTACCGCAGCAGACTAAAAAAGATTTATTTTTTTAGAATAGAAAGCAAGCTTGTAGAATAATAAGTAAGTGAAGTACTGGAGGAAAAAAATTAATTAGGACAAGTATTACAGCAACCATTCTCTGGGGACATTTTTCGCTTAAAGAGCTTTGCGGTACGGGGCTTTCAGGAATATTGATTTTTATGTAAATGGCAAGTGGTTAAGTGAAAAAGTACAAGTTTCGACTAACAAAAAAGCGCTTTTTTTTTTTTAGTAATAAAAAAAGTTTAAATAAACTTTTTGGTTTAAATATCGAGTGCGATAGAGTTTTCAGTAAAGCCGACAGCCGCAGACACTAGTGCTTTAAGACTTTGATCTTTGAATTTGTTCTCTAACCAAATTTTAATTATCTTAATTAACTTATCGAAACAATTCTACAGCTGTAAAGAGACTGAAAAAATTCAGATGAAAAAATTGAAAGTTGTTTGAGCTGCGTTACGTGCCGTTTCGAGACAAAGGCGCTTAAAGGTTTACATTACGTTGTATGCTTTTCTATTATAATAAATTTTTGATAAATTTTTTCTATTCCATTAGCCTGCGATCCGCGAAGCAAAAAAGTGCCCTTCCAAGTTCAGATATTGGTTTTCCTTCCCTACTTCTGTTGCTATATTGAAAGCTTCGGCGTCGCTCTCATCGTCATGTCCACTTGGAATGTGCATTGATGAAGCTACATTAGTATACTCTTTTTTTGGAAATGCTTTTAAGTGCACATAAACATTTTTTAAAGACATCCGCTAGTGAGTTAGGAGAAGTAGCAATCCAAGGGCAAGATATTAAGCTGCAGCGTCCCAGCTGTAATTCATTTGATGCAATCAATTTTTTCCTACCTATTCTAAAAGATCTAAAGCATCTATGAAGTAGAAAAAAAAATTAGTTTTTTGAAAAATCTAGAACGGTTTACCCTTTCAAGGAGCAAGAGAGGAGTGACAGTTCTTATAGAAAGTGCTTTCCTGGAAAATTTATGTAAACGGAGAAAGAACCCTAAGCTAAGCGTAGTTAAGTATAACTAGCACTGCTTTTACTAAAAATGTCATTGAAAAGTAACGTTTGTAAAAGCGTGACGTCATATGTGACGTCATGTGTAATAAACAAAATTCAAAAATTTTTATTTGAACCGTGCCTGTTATCCCCAGTGCAATGACACGAAATTGTTTCAAAATACACCCAACTCTGTTTTTACACGGTAGATGCATTCCTTACGAGTCCGTGGAAAAAAGATCGTGTAAAAAAATTTGTGCAAGTTATACTAAATCTGTTCCCCAACTTAAAAAAAACGTGTAAGTTGAAAAATGTCCAGAAAACCGCACAAAAAAGTAATAATGAAAAATATTCACTTTTATTAAAAAAATGAATTAACATTAGTGTACAGTTGAGTCCGTAAGTACAACAATTTCCGAACTTTAGCTAACACATGTGTGCGCATAAACCGACTGACTTCTGGTCAGAATATTCGCTCCATTGTATTTTGTTGCTGTGTACATAAGTACTTGCGAGCCACTGTCAAAATTAGAATTTGAAAAAAATGTTCTTTTTTTGATTCGTGGTGTAAAAGAAGTGTACTTGTCCTATTGGTGAACCGTGCTATTCCCAGATCGTGTAAATAAACACCGTGGAAAAAAGAGTTGGGTGTATATGTTAACGATTCTTTACCCCAAAAGAATCCACAACAAATTGAACAACATGTTGTTTGCTTCAGCTCAAGTACGTTCAGTGGATTCCAACTTTTAATCCATAGGAGCGGAACATATTACGTGTATATGCAGAAAACACTATTTATATTGTATACACGTTGGTTATTAGCTGTAGTTTACAAAAGTTTACACTTGTTTATGTTTAAAAATTGTTTTTTTTTTTTAAATATTATGAATAACATTGAAAATTGAAATGCATTAAGTAAGTGCATGTAGTTTATGCGCTGGCGGAGAACTATAATAATTGTTTCCCATTCAAAGATATTTTAAAAGCAGATAATTCCAAGCAGCAATTATTAAGCAAACGTATACGAATAACTCATTTATTTGCAATAATTTAATATGCATTCGACTGTGAAAACGGCAGCAACGACAGCACGCAGTCAAAGGTCATATGAAAATTAAAATAAATGCAA
>NW_023998517.1:1247682-1249144 GCF_014805625.2 Glossina fuscipes
ATGTATGTATGTATGTATGTATGTATGTATGTATGTATGTACGTATGTAAATAATTTCATTTCGTATATGTGAATGGGAATACGTGCGTCCGAAACACACATACAATCCATAGGCTAGTGCATAAAATGGTAAATGCAATGAGTTCGTGTTTACCAGCGTTTTTACATTTTTCACATTTGCATTTGCGGCTTTTACCGAAAACAAAAATATAACAAAAAATAACAACAACAGCAACAATAACAATAAGAGAAACACTCACTTATGCACATGTACGTACATAAATATATCCATATAAAATTGGGAGGAAATGTGAAAATTTATGAAAAATTAACTTTTAAATTGTTAATTGAGTGTTTATTGCTTGTAAAAAAATTGCAAAAATCAGTAGATTTTATTATTATATGTTAACATGCCATAAATTAAAATTTAAAACGAATGCCAAGCGAATGCAACAAAATTTATGACAATCAAAACCGCGCATGGAGATAAACAAACTAACAAAAAAAAAAAAAAAAATTTGTATTTGTATTGCGTTTTTCTCCCTTTTCTTTTTTTTTTTTTTTTTGGTAAATTTAATTTTTTTTCTTCTAAATCAAAACTTACAATAACGTAAACGTAAAAAGCTAAACAATGTTTTTTGTAATGTTTGTACATTTTATTTATTTTGCTTTGATTTTATTTTTTATTTTTCTGTCAATCTAAATTGCTTCGGCACCACATGTCATTCATTTGTGGCAATTTGCATATGAGCTTAAATCATTCTTTAAAATACTCACACAACACCCCAAACAAGAACTGAATGTATTTCTCACATAAATTCACACTTTTACGGAAATTTGCATGCAATCTAATCTATTATATATGAAACTCGTATAGCAGCATGAGTTATATACCGATAATGATAATAATAGCAACAACGATCATAACAGTGAATAACAGAAAAAACAAAAAAAAAAAAACAAAAAACAAAACACAAATAACACAACTACGGTTACAATCATTGGCATTCATTGGCATATGATTTATAAACTAACAAAACGCTTATGGAGTATGTGTACGCGAAAAATAGCTCGAGCACCGACACAATCGTGGCGGCGGTGGTGGTGGTTGTGTCAGGCATATCAGGAAAACCGTTTTTTTTTTTTTTTTGATTTTGCTGACTAAACAATTTTTAACGTTTCTGTTTGTGTTTGTGTTTGCGTTACATTTCCATTTTATCTGAACAGTAACGGCCTCAAACCTTTCGCATATTAAAGGGGATTTTACAAAGCATCCACACAGACAAAAAAAGAAATTTGATAAATTTACTAAGTTAGAGGAATTAGATAAGTTTACAGATCCCTGATACAAAACAACTTATGTTTTGCTACAAGGACTTGGGTAAATGCCGTTGGAAAGTATTCTTTATCAGCGTATCCACGGCTGGAAAATGTAGTATTTAGAGTGACAACGTAAGGTTAG
>NW_023998517.1:1249154-1261529 GCF_014805625.2 Glossina fuscipes
TGCGCCACTCAAGCCGCCTTCTCAATGGTCTCCCAAATATTCACACGTGTGGCCCTAGGAAGTTCTCTTTGCCTATTACTATTCTTTGCCTTTGCCTAGTGCGCCACTCAAGCGCCTTCTCAATGGTCTCCCAAATATCCACACGTGTGGCCACAGGGCGTGTTACCGAAAGAAAGTTTAACAAAATCGATAAGTTTTTCGATTCCTCTGCTACCAGCATACATTGCTGTCTTCCCTACAGACCATGCATAATATCTATCTCCTTTAAAAAGGCTTCCACTTCTTATAGCCCCTACCGCAAAATTAAAAAATAAAATTCAATAAGTAGGAAACAACGTATACTCTGGCGAACCGCTCGAACGTCTCTAAAATCCCGAACGTCTAATCAGAAAAATGCAACTCAAATCAAGCAGAAATAACTCTTTAAGACACTTTTTCCAAACCCCATTCACTTTACGACACGAATTTGCCCTACTATCACAATATTTTGCTCCCATTGGTTTCTCACAAAAAACATAAGTGAAGGAGAACAACCAGTTCTGGCAAACACTTTGCTAGGATTTATGATCATATTTCGTTTTTACCTTTCATATATGTATTCGTTTTTTCTTGTCGGCAAATTGCACCTATCATCTGTAATTTTCATAACGATTTATTTACATATGTGAAAAGGTAAAAAAAAAAATAAAAAAATTTGGCAAAGTATGGCAAGTAAAACATGATGAAATACGAGCAAGAAACGATTGTTCAAATTTAAAATGTCTTAACGAAATGGTGAAGAGGAAGAAGTCTTTAGCTTACTTATCAACTTATTTACATATTCTGCCGGCTTGTGAACATGTATTGCACATAAGAATTGCTGTACTGGTGTTATATGCATATATACATAAGTGTGAGTGCAAATGTGTGAAAGGACATGTTAAATATTACGCTTTACACTGAGTTTTAAATCAAAAGGTGACTAAATACAAACTTCCCGTTTATGTTATTAAAATGCGACCACTATAACAATATCGATCAAGACAAGTCGTTTGTTCATAACCGTTTGTCATAAATTAATATGATGTCATAATTTCTTAGCGCATTAGTTGATATTGCATATAAGTGCATATGCAGATATACTTGTATGTTATTAACATTAGAGATAATTTAGCCAGAGAAATACATTTTAAGGTTGAAGTCTTAAAGCACTAGGATGGAAGGCCATCGGTTTTATTGAAAAGTCTACCGCATTTGAGACTTAAACCCACGACCATTAAGTTGTTAATCGAAATCTCTGACAGTCAGGAGGATACAGCTACACCTATAGCTACCACTAATCGTATAGAGTGTGAAATCTTTCCGTAAAATGGGGAATTATTATACTAATTTAAATAAGTGACGCCAAAAGGGTCAAAGGGCATCAAAGTTGTCAAGACAAGAACAAGGAACCAAATGACGTATCAACTGATGCGGTTATCTTCAACAGATACATGTTATAAGTTGTTGTTTATCTTAAACAAAGTTGGGGGCTGCAATAACACACATTTTCCTCTAATTGGGTTTCCGTGCTTACTTAAGAAAAGGAACCGCAATGTAATTCCTTACGGATTTCTGTCTCTTTGAGATCGTAGCTCTAAGCTACAGTCGTAGCATCAACTGTCTTTAACCAAGTTCTTTCCTTCTATCGGTTATCATACCCTATACCATTTGTGGTAAACCTTATGGAGTTGTATGCAACACTCAGAAGGACTTGAAATAGACTTAGCTTTTATTATACCGATCACTTCAGAATCACTTCTTTAACGTTATGGGCTTGTCGGTCTATCGGTCCATTTTGTATTCAATTCGCAAGTTTTGAGATATTTTGGTAAACTTTCGTAGACCGACATGTTTTGGTCAAAGGATGAACGCTATTGAAAATGATCCGGATCGGATCATTCAACCACTTTTCATTTAATATCTTACATTGACAAGTCGTTATTTGTATTAAGCGAAACGGTGCAAGGCATTTAATAATGGCTTATGGCCCACTATACTGCTTCCACTTGTTTTCTGTTTTGCAACGAAAAAGCTAATCCCGATCATTTTAACGTTCGATTATTTTTTTTAGGAAATCTAAGGCAATTAAAGTAAGAGAACTTAAGTAAAATAATTTATTAAATGGAGAGCTAAGCAAACTTTTGTTGTGTTTTGTTTTATTTTTTTTTTTCATTTTTCTACAGTAAATAGTAACGCAAACCGGCACTTTAATCAAGGACTTTGGTGGTCAATCCTATAGACATAAATATGTTTATGTATATTATGTATATGAATGAAAAGATATATGTAGTTGTATATATTTGTATATATGTATATACATGCGGATAAATATTTTTACATATTTACGTTTAATGCTTATTTACTTATAGATATTTATTTATAAAAGCAGGCACATTCTAGCGCGGATATTTTTTGTACGTATATAGAAAATGATAAATAGCGTGGCAACATAAAAAACGGCCAAAACAGCAGGCGGCAATAAAATACGCAAAAAAGTAAAAAACAAGTCCAGAATAGAAGCAAGTAAAGACATTATGTTCGTTTAAGGTGAACTTTGGATACCATCGCCTAAGCTATGCATTCCAATTTATTTAAACGTCGCCATCTGTGGAAGCTTACTGAAACAGAGGGGAGGCTATTCTCGTCCACGTTATATGTTTACGGATAAAAGCTGACTTCAAGTGCCTGGATTTATTTACAAATTTTTTATTTCAATTTCACGCATTTAAGGGTATTTGTGAACAAATACGTGGACATGAACAGAGCTCGATACACAATTTTTCTAAAGCCGACAAACGTTGTGAGCATACGTTACAAACGAACGGATAGATTTAATATATTCTCGTCTTCCCTTCTTTTGTTGTTAGTATAAAAATATGTTTCAAAACACTTGCCCAGAAAATTATACGTAATACAGACAAAGCGAAACTTTGTGTATTCGTATACATATATACAGACATGTTTGCTAGAATTGTGAATTTCTTTTTGTTTGAGAATACTTTTGGCATGAAAAGCAAAATGAACATTTTTATTCTGGATCAAGAAATACATTAATTTTCTCCTTTCATTGGTAACGCCCAGCATATCGAAGAAATCGAAACAAAAATTAAAGTTTCGCATAAGCCATACAAACAAATGCAGGCGAATAAAAAAACTTGAATCAATGCATTGACAAAAGAAAAGCTTTCCCCTTATGCTTATAAAAATTACGGCAACCACTGTGAGAGAGAGAGAGAGAGAGAGAGAGAGAGAGCTCACACCAGAATTTACTGATCTTTTTTCCTTGCTAAACTTGGGAAAAGTGCTATAGCTTGACACGATCCTAATCGAAAGACGCAGTCAAGCAATTTTTCTATGTTCAATTTAGGTGAAGGTTATCCGAGATTCGCTTTAAAGCGATTAAAGTCCATATTGCTTGTCTACAAATATATTTGTATATATAATTCCTATAATTTTGTTTCTACCGAAACTAACTTGAATTTTACACAAAAAATCCTTTCGATTGTTTAGTATCACACAACATTACGCATACAAAACATGCTATATATACATGAACATATATATATACAAAAGTAAGTATGCTTGTATCAGTTTATATAAGTAAAGTATAAAATCATATATAAAAGGGAAAAATAAACATTGTGCACAAGCATGCTATACTTATATAAAATGAAGCATTTGTATATACATATTATGGAGGTAGCCTGTGGTAAGAGAGCAAACAAACTGTCACACCCAGTGACCTTAATTTTAACCATGAAATCATTATTTCGTTATATACATCATGTATATAAACTTGCTTACGTAATGAGCAGAGAGAGAGAGAGAGAGAGAGAGAGAGAGAGAGACAGAGAGACTATGCGTTAATTTAATGCCGCATAATTACTTTGATTTATGTGTAAATTTTGGAAACAATTTTTTTTTTTTTCTTGTTATAAACTTTTCCTAAGTTGCTTTCTCTATAAGTTCTTCTATCAGAGATTTAACAATAGATCTGCTCTGCGAAGTACCTTAAGTGATATTCACTTTGTTCACAAATTTCAATAACATAAATAAAATGTTGAAAGGAAATTAAGTAATTTTGTATTGTTATAAGTTAAGAAAAAGCATCGATATTAACCGTAAGCTCTCAGTTGTAAGCTCTACTTAACAACTATTCGTCAAGTCTTTTGTACATTAGTAATAGGTCGTTTTTAACTAAACAAAAAAGAGAAGAAAGATAGAAACTTTGAATGCGAGAAGAAAGAAGAAATTGCTTTGTGTCAGCAGCAAGAACAGTTTTAACTTAACACAAATTATTGTGCATTGCATGCAATGCGTATTTAGTTACGAATTCCCGAGACTAAGTAATGAAAAAGCAATCTTTTCTCTCGAGTTCTATTCATCAACATAGTCTTTTCCAAGAGTTATATAATCAGCTATGCATCGCTTCGATTTCTGTCTTAAAGAGTGGATTGTCAAGACCCTTGACAGATCAATTTCTGTAAAGACCTTATCCCTTGGTTCACAGCTTTTTCCCTTTTAAGATCTGCAAATAAATAATAATCGTTTGGAACCAAATATGAGCAAAATGGTGGATGTGGCAAGACCTACAACAGAAGCCTTATAATGGGCCACGGCCCAAGATTAAAAAGTCTTCACCACTTAGCTTAATACGTTTATTCATATAATGTCGTTTTAGAACAAATAAAAACACTTTGCATGGGCAAGGGCGACCATTAGGAACACCAAACTACTTCGCCCAGCATACTTTTCATGAAAGCCCGCTGATAGAAGACTGCCCATAACATCACGATGTAAAGGAATGCTTTGCCTGATAAGCCTTATAAATTTTAAAAAAGAGGCCTGATCTGATAATCTATATTCCGCGCTATTGATTTTTTTGCTTAGTTGCTCCTATAGTCTAATTTTCATTATAAAATATTAACAACAGCCTTTTGATGAGCCTTTTTGCTTATGCGAGTTTTCACTTCCTCAGAATCCTTATAAGCGCTAGTAACCTATATGTAGACCCATGTGGTCCAAATTAGGCGAAGTTGATTTCTTCGTCGACTTACTACTATGAACCAATTGTTAAACCATGAAATATTAAAATTTAAAACTTTTTACCGTATAAAGATTCAGTTTTCGTTGGTGGGCGGATATAAGAAGGGATTCAAAGACGTCTCTCAGCCGAACCAAATTTTTCATACCATTTTAGAATGTCAAAATACTGTTAGTTACCGAGAAATTCTGAAAATTGCGATTTGATTTGATTTTTCAACATTAGGCGTTATAGGGGGAGTGATCGGAAAAATGCGCCGATCCGCACCATTTTCAATATTGTGCGTCCCAAAGTGCGTTAGTCTACCTAACTTCTTCAATAAAAATTGCGATCTGTATGTTAAACAATGGACAGATGTAGAGATGAGCTTAGATCGACTGAAAAAGTGATTTTGAAAAAAATGTTGTTTGCATGTTGCATACATCTGCGCAAACATAATATATCCGCGGACCACAAGTAGTGTAGGGTGTAACAACTGCGAATACTAAAACGTGTCAATTGGCAAAGAATTCTTTTCCCTTTTAATTGAAAATATTTTGAATTTCTTATAGAAATTCACGTTTTTATTATGTTTGTATGTCAATGTTAACAAAAAAATAAAATAAATTCTTACAACGACTGAAATTCGTTCGTGAGTTTTTATCTTAAAAATGTTATCTGTTTGCTTGCAACGCATGAATGATTTCACATAAGACCCTTAACCGAGTTCTCTTTCCTTATCACGGAATTTAACGTACTGGATAACTGTATAAATTACAATAAAAATACATATACATATGAAAACAATAATGAAATAAGCGGTCTTGGCCGAATTTATTGATTCCCTACATTCAAAGTTGAAATTTATCAGAACATTCTTACAAGCCGCTAAAAACGTATGAACAGGTTGTCTAAGCAAACTTGAAGCTAACGAATAATTTTAACAAGCAAAGCTACCAAAGTCATACAAATTATTGTAAATTAAAAATTTATTTATATATTTATTTTTTATTTTTATTTTTTTTTTGCTAAACACTTCTGAGGCTCAGAGATGGAAAGGTGGTGGCCTTATAAAGCAAAAAAGAGAGAAAAAAAAAAGGTTTTTATGATAATTTATATGCACCCATCTTCGTACATCGCCATACATAAATACATACATGCGGTAATAACCACTCTATACGTAACTTCTTTATTTTTTTTTCATTTTATTTTCTCTCTCAACACACACATCTGTTTATTACATTCAGTGTTGAAAGCAGTAAGAGAAAATTCAAATTGTCTGCCGCAGTGACTGCCACGTCTGCCACTCATATGATAAGAATTAAGGATGTAATTCGCATTTCGATTTGCGTATAGAACTTTATCTGCATATATATACATATGTATATATATATATAGGTTTTTATTAAGTAAGAAGAAAAAGAACCGAAATGATAATAAAGAAGACTTCGCGACTCCTTCCTTTTCGCGTAGAACTGCCACACGTTTCAGTGGTATTCGTTGATATTTTCATTTGTATATGTAGGCCGTGGTTGCTTGCTGATTATTGTATGCGCCACCACTACCGCCAATATTGCTGCCATCGACTACTACTGCTTACAAAACCACTTTTGTTGTTTTACGTGTGACGCCTTTATAACGGCAGGGTTGCGCGCGCTTGATTGGATTTCATAGCGAAGGCTTCTGTCGTGGCTGAGAGGCAGTGGAGAACAATTTCGTTTTGTTATTCTGATTTATATTTTGTAATTTTGTATCCTTCAGTTTGTCCTTTGATTGGTTGGCTAAATTATGATAAATGTGATATCAAAAAAAAAAAAAAAAAAAAAATTTATATTCGTATAAGAAAGAATGTATTTAGTCACTCATTTTGAAACACTGAATAGACACAATGGCTCGGCTCTAGGAATAGGCCCTACACAAATCCATGTTAAATCGCAACGGCGGTGGGCAGGCTTTTTAATAAACTATTGCGACAGCGTTATAACGGTTGCCTTTGGCAACTTTTCAAATAAACTTTCTTAACTTTCTTGTAAGGGTTGAGAATAGATTTCACAGACTCCAAGGCAGACAGTTAATAAAGGTGTAGCACTTATGGGTTAAGCACATACCAACGAGGCTGCGTGGGTTCAATTTTTTCGTCATCGTACCGCTACTCGTACACTGGACACTCTCTAAATGATTGGTAACAACAAAAAAAAAAAGAAAAAATGATGGGTGCTTCAATAGTTTTCCCTAAGAACTATTTCTCCAATTTCTCCAACAGTTTCTTTAAAGTGTAAAGTCTTCGATTTTATTTTTTATTTTTTTTTTTACTAAATTTGTGGGGCCCGTGTTACAGCATAAGTCAAATCATATTTACCGCTGAGGTAACTACTTTTTATAGTAGCAGCAGAGTCCTCGCTACTTTAATCCTGAAAGAAGAACGAAAAACGATTCCAGTGCTCTTTCTTATAACTGTATGTTATTTTGTCTTTATTTTTTTATTAGTCAAGTAAACGAATGCGTATTACCTAAGTCCCTTCACGTAGAAGGATGTATTAAGTTTGTTGGGATGTATACAAGACCTAGAAGAACTGAAGATAGACCTGCGTTTTATTATGCAGACCAATTTATTAAGTGATTCAGATTCTGATTCTAAGTTTGTCTATCTGTCTATTTATCTGTCCATGTGTTTTTGTGTTCAATTTACAGGTCGCAATTTTTTAGATATTTTCATTAAACTTAGTATGTTTGCAAAGGACGAACAGTTGACAATGGTTCAGATACAATCACTTTTTCGACCTCTTTCCATGTAAAAAGATGCCTCTTTTAGGCAAACCGGCTTGGGTAGTTAAAAGCCGGCGGGGTCTGACTATTATATAATATTCTTACTTGTTTTGTTAGTAATATATTCTGTCGATATTTTGCCCAAAATGTAAATCAAAGCCAGATACCCTTGATACGTAGCGAAAGGCATCAGAACTATGGTGCTACTAGTTATCAATTAAGTAAATATTTTCGAAATGTGGACCAATAAAAGACTTTTCTGTCTTACACTTCCTTAAATGCACACACCTATGAATGAGAAAATATATGTAACGTATAAAAGTTTTGCTTATATCGGCTCATCGAAATAGAAAAAAACATTTTTTTTTTTCTCAAAAAAAGTATTGAAAACGACAAATTGTGTGACAATCAAATGTCTGGTATCGGTCTAATGCTATTTCGTATTGAAAACCCACAAGACATGCAAGCGAAATTATAATAATTATGTTACGTGGGTGCATCCAAGTGTACAACAACAACTGCAACCATAACAAATGTCGCCTTTTGTTTATAAAATAAACATTAAAAAACTCAAATACTGCTAGTGTTGCATAAATTTGCACAAAACAAATGAAGAAACCAGTCAGTGGGTGATTCAACTCGACGCAGCTACAGACAAACGCCGCAAACGTGTTTAACATATTAACAAGACAAGCACACACATATCTCCTCTATACGCGCATATCTAAATACATAAAAGCGCACATAGAACATTGCCACAAAAATAATTTAATGGCGGATGCATAATCTTCAGAACAGAATGAAAAGAAAACAAAAGCAAAAAAGCAGAAAGAAACGAAGAAACAAACAAGAAAAAAAAAATTAATTTCATAAAAAAAAAAAAAAATAAATAAATAAATAAATATCAAAATGCCTAAAGTAAATGAAGAAATCAATTTGTACAAGCGAAATATGAATATATGTTTATATTAAATATTCTAACTAGTGTCGCTTACTTGAATTGTTTGTTGTGTAAGTCACAAATGACACATAACAAATTTTGCACGTAATCATTGTGGACAGAGAGCCAACTTGAAGATAGTAGGTGTGTATATGTATATATATATATATATGTGTGTGTGTGTGTTTGTATGTAGCTTGGTAAAATAAATGGTCTTACCCAAGCAGACAACAAGTGTGTCAATAAAGCTCCGGCATAGTCATGTAGGTTTTTTCTTTCTTATTATGCCCGCTATTGGAAGGTGAAGTCATATTAAAATTTCTATTCAGTTTGCAACGGTGAGGAATGCGACCTGAGCTCCGCTTTCGGAAGATGAAGTCATATCAAAAATATTATTCGGTTGGCAAAGGCCAGAAATGCGAATGGACATCAGGATAAAATTTAATTAAATCTTACTTCCGTGTGTCCGTTTCTCTGGCAACATGAACGGAGAAAATTAAATTAAATTTTAAGCATTCATTAATTATTGTTGCTTCATTGTGGCATATATGTCAGCCGATATCCAAGACGAGTCTTCCATGCATCAGTACGAGAATGAAAACTGTTTCGCGCGAACTTAGCTTAAGGATCTTGTTGTGCTGAACACGAAGATCGTGCTTAACGAAGTTGAACGAAAACACTGCCAACTGATAGCATCGATGCATTAATCGCACCGCCGAACTAATCCCGATAGGTATATAAAATTCGTTATGAGTTGTACGCATAAATAATATTCTATTCTGTTTGTTAAATTTTATGAGGATTTAAATGATTCTAATAACTGAAATCCGTTTCTGTACAGGTTTCTCCTGTCAACCGCGCAAAACCGTGACTTAAATGCACAATAATTGTTAGCGACGGTGTCAAGGTAGACTCACATGCTCATAAAATTACATTTAACGTTTTTCATTTTAATAAGAGTGTGCTTGCAAAGAGTTAATCGTTTTCAGTTGGAAAGTTTTTATTCCCTCACATATTGTATGTGTAACACTGATTACATTCACTTGGTATATGTTGCATGTTATACGTGCAATTCCTGTTGATTTTATAAAAATAATTTTGCCTTATGACAAATGCATGTATGTGCATTTAACCAACACTAACAAATGCTCATTTGCTTAATGCCTTTTGTGGTTTAATATTTTGTTATGCTCAATAAGGTTTAACGTTTATACTTGACAAAGTACAGTGTTATCTTTCCTTAAATAGCAATGTCCGCCTGGCCGTGCGGGGGAGTTAATGAAACTATAAACCTGATGAATATGTTTTCAACGCCTTATTAGGAAATCGTTTGTTTATTAATAATAACAGCATGGATACGACAGCTCGAGTGCAAGGACTTAAAAGGGGAGATTTATGCACTACGACTAAATTTAACTGTTTGTGAAGAGGTCGTAATGCAGTTCAACGCATGACAATAGCAGTAGCAAGAGTAAAATAAGTTAAGGTAAGTTCTTCGGGGAGGTATTGGACAACATTAAAGATAGTTTTATTAGGCCTTAAAAAGCCACGGAATAGGCGAAAGAAGGCTACATATAAAAATAAAGTAAATCGTCTCAGTGCTTCACTTTACATTCTCCAAAGAAGCCAATTTCTTTTTTCAAAAAGCATAGCTAAGAATGTACGCTTACGACGGCCTCAACATGAGCGAAGTGTAAAGGAATCACCCATTGCACCGACAAGCACTCTGCTCCAAGCAAACAAAATAGTGAACCATTAAGTCAATCACTAAGTACGTTACAACACCTTCGACAACTTTCCAAAATAAGATGCTGTAAGGGAAGTGGTCGAAATGGTGGTCCAATCCGAACCATTTTCGGCAGGATTCATTCTTGGGCAAAGGCACGTCGGTAGATCAAATTTCATGGAAAATTTTAAAAAACTTGTTTAAGCACAAATTTGGACAGGCATCAGAGCGACAGACGGACAGAACAACGGACAAGCGTGGAAGTATAGAATCGCTTTCAGGATCAATTTCTAAATCGATCGGTGTAATAAAAAGTCCTTCTGATTGTTGTACGTATCCGCACAAAAACTAAATGTATCCTTGCACCACGAATGGTGTGAGATATCGAACGAAAAACCTATTATGGCAGACAATTGCAAAATTGAGTAAGACGAAGGTCGCCAATTCAAAGCGTTCTCCTTTCTAAGGAGGGGAAGAAAGGCCGCGAAATTACAATTGCGGCGACGAGTTTTCGTCCATTGGATTCATGAAGAGCGGCGACCTCTTTCAAAGCTCTTTTTTTTTTTTGAGAGAAAGGCGTGGGAACTAGCGCAGAACATTGATCCGTTCGTGAGTTAACGAGATTCGCCCGAAAATTTCATTATGGGGTAAGTTGTAAATTTCCTGAAAACCGTATGGAAGAGCAGTCCATCATTTTTGCCTACTACACTGTCAGCAACGTTCCCTTAATAAAAAACAGTATTTTGAATGCATGCCTTAGCTAAGATTTAAGCCAAGTTTTCATTCCAAGAAAATTATAATATGCGATACGATCAGGTTGTGTTTGGCTGGTGTCACCTCACGCAGGTTTAAAAAAAAAATTGTTTATAACTAGCGATGTCCAGTAAACTCGATTGCAATTTGAATAAATTATTCGACAAGAGCTTTACGATCGAAGGAATTTTAATTTGATACAAAGAAAAATGCGCATTTTCTTGACAGCTGTAAACCCATTACTCGTCTCAACGACCCGCCAATTTGCGACTGTTGAGCTTACTCGACATTGACAGCTGCAAACTCACTGTTCGTCGACAATGGACGTCTATCGACAGCCATAAACTTCTCCCCAAAATGTACTCACACCCACAAATGTTGTTAGCAAGTGAAGTCTCTAGTGTGCGTGCGACAGAAAAGTTCTTGAATATCCCCGCCCCGTGGCCACGTATTATATGCCTGTTGATAAAATGTTGTGCAGTCACGATCCGGATCTCGAAATTAGCTCGTTTTAGGTTCAAGCAGAAACGACATAAAAGTGAATTTTACCTCGTCGTGAATTGCTTTGATTACAAAACGTAGTGTAAACGTAGCTTTTATTGAAACTCTAGTGAATTTTTTTTCATTTTCATTAATTTATTTCTTACATTATTGTTATTTAAAATGTATGCTCACGTTAGCCTATTTTGTGTCATTTTGTGCCAACTTTGACATGTGTAGCAATAAAATTTTTTCCCTACATTTCTTTCACGATTCTAGTCTGGTTCGACTTTGAAGTATATATTATATGTACTTATGTAGGTATATGGACTTTTGCATTTTTTTTTGATTGTCAATCAAGCACAAATATATAATGTTTTGTTGTTTCTTTTTTATAATTATTTTTTTTTTGCTTTGCATGTTATTTTGCCAACACATAAATATGTTGCGATAACGATAACCTTTTGTATTGTTTTCGTAAGAAATAAAAACAAAAAAGAAAAAAAACGATATTAGTCTGTTGCTGTGATACATGTTTTCCACTCTTTAAAACATGAATATTTAGGTGATGGTAGCCCGTTACGGCACACACCTAACAGCCTATAAAATTAGAGCATCTCTAATCGCACAAATATGCATTTTTCAGGACGGTTGAAAAGAAAAAAA
>NW_023998517.1:1261629-1343541 GCF_014805625.2 Glossina fuscipes
GTAAGATTTTGTGTCTTTGTGCATCAGATGCTCTTAAGTAAATCCATCGATTTTATGCCATCTTTCATTTTCTTAAATGTTGTTCTTTGGAAATAAAATATATTTTTAAGAATAATTTTTTCTTTTCTTTTTTTTAGATTTATTGTCATCTTGTCGGCATGAGTTATTGACTATCGGTTGTATATAAATCAAAAAAAAAAAAAAAACGAAAAGATTTTTTCTCTATTGTAATGTTTTGCGTGTTATTGGGTTCGTATGCTGGCGTACGTGCATAAGTTTGTGAACGTGTGTATGTGTATTTGTGCGAAAACATTAGAAATTGATATTGATTTATGGCTCATGACGCAAAAACAATCAATGGCACCAACAACGTTGTCATAACATCAACAAAGAACAAAAACTTTCATATAGCTGGGAATCTAGAAATCGATCGATCGCGTCCTATTATCTTATTACGTAACCGCATTAAATGAAAATTGAATTTGTGCTATGGTAAGTGATTTTAACTTTTATTAATTTCTATAATTTTGAAAATTATATATAAATCAAGGAAGCACGTCACACTAAAAGTGTTAGGCTCACATCCTACACTTGTACACATGATAATGCATTTTTATTATGTAAAGAAAAGGAGTAAACGAAGGACATAATGACTGCGTTGCTGTTAGTTGGGTTCAAGATTTCTATTGTGTAACAAAAAGTAATGTATGTAATCGTCTACCCAGTGTTAAAAATGTTTTTGGAACGGAATTAGGTTAGACGGTCGCAGGTTGTAACGGATAAGTGAACACGAACAGTCTACAGACGGTTTCACTCAAGAAATACACCCTCAAGAATCCTTATAGAGACAGACAAACGATCGGCCCTGGTCTATTCTATATTTTCTCTACCTACGGTCTCCTTCGGGCCACAATTTCGTGCAGAATACACCGAGAAATTTTAACAAGCATATTCATCAAAGTAATGGCATCTTCTTTAATATAAAGTTTCTCTCAAAATGTAAATCATAATTTCGGACAGCCATTCTCTAATAAAACTTGAAAAAATTCAAAACAAGAGTTCATTCATTCCCGTCTATTTCCTGTAAAACTTAAAATTTACTCTCGCAGAAAGGACGTCCGCTCTTCCTTTTTGAAAAGAAATAATTTTCACTAATATTAACTTTCGTCTTGAAAGCAACAGTGAGAAAGTTCTCTATACCCAAAAATTACGGAAGTAATGCACTCGTCAGATATAATTTATAAAGCAAGCAGTTACAACCTAAAGAACTTATATGTACACCTAATTATAATGGAAACTTGCTGAGACCTCTCGGGATGAGGTACAGTTAACTTAATAATAATAAAGTTTACCGCCTATTAAATATGAAATTGATAGTCCTCTAATTATAAGTGGTTATGGACTCTTAATCCAACTTCAATTTGTTTTCGTGCCCTAAAGAGATGCTCTCCTCGATTTCATTTTAACTCCGGAAACAGAGAGCGGCCGAACTAGGAGCTCTTGCACAATAATGCATTATAATGAATCCTTTTAACCCAAGCGAACAAAATGATTTGATGTATTAAATGACATCTTCACCTCTCGAGCATTGAACGTGCTAAGCCTTCTGCCATGTTTTTCAAATAACTTATTTATTGACTTTGCCGACACTCTTGTTTTCACTATTTCTTTCGCTGACATTCTACAAAAGCTTTACAGTTTCCCGCTTGCACTCAATATTTCTTTAAAACGATCATCATGCATATGACGTATAGACATAGTATTACTATTTCATCCAAGGCGCATGATTTAGGAAAATAACGGAACGGTTTCTGCTTGCCAGTTCGCAATCGACGTTAACACTATCGTTAGCAGTAGAATATAGAAAGTGCAGTCCAGTTGTAATATAAAGCCCCTGTCCCTATTATGGAAGTCATGAGAAATAGGCCAATCTTTTCGCCAGCTCTCTGCGTGCATAGATGTCACACATCTTTCTGATCACTTAAAAACTTAATTTAAACGTTTGACAAGGGCGTTAAGAAGAGCAGAATATAAACTGACAAGAGAGTTGAATTTGCTTATGTGCCCCTGCACAGTGCACGAGCACGGATATGATCGCTGAGAAAGTAGGGAGCGGGTAAAGAGAGATAAATAAATGTGCTCCCAGTCGCTACAGTTTCGACGAATTATTATTTACCACGCGGAAATATGGACCCGCGAATTTACTAACTGGTACCTGATATTAATTGCTCGAAAATTTGATAACTTTAGTTTATTTTATTTGTGGTTAGTTTTGAAATTTATTATTACGCAAAGAAATAAATGCTTTAAAGTCTTCTTTTCAGTAGAGCGGGACAAACAACTAACAGTGTGTTGTTGCATTAATCGGTTTTAAATGATTACTTCTTCTATTCTTTAGTTTGTGTGGGGGAGTGAGGCAACCGATTATAGAAGGGGTAATAGAAAAGCAAAAAAAAAGAAAAAAAACGTAAGCAGATTTTGGTGGCATTTTGGGGTAAAATCAAACATATGTGTACACACGCATATACGGCAAAGCAAAAAGTTAACCCTTTTTGTGGATTATGCTAGCTTCTCGTAAGCACAACAAAATAATATGTTTCCCGCTTAAAACACACATACATATACATATGATTATATATATATATTTAAAGTCAACAGGCAAATGATCGTTTGCGGTATTAGTGGTGATTCAACCGCGAACTAATGCTATTAATGGGACTGCGTATTTGAGTGCATATGTGCGTGTGTGTTTTTATTCGTGCGCATATATCAATGCGAGTATGTGTATTCCTTCTACATTGTTTAGTTGATTCGCGTTTCTTTCCTTTGGTTTTTTTTTTCTTTTTTTTTTTTATTACATAATTTGATGTTGCCCGAGCTGCCCTTATACTCTAATCTGCTTTTCAGTGTGCAAAG
Organism: Glossina fuscipes; assembly: GCF_014805625.2. Lineage (NCBI taxonomy): Eukaryota > Metazoa > Arthropoda > Insecta > Diptera > Glossinidae > Glossina > Glossina fuscipes. The sequence continues at coordinate 1,264,546 of NW_023998517.1, forward strand.
CAGACGCTTCGTTACGCTTGGCATCAACATTAATTTTAGACAAAAATATAAAAGTGAAAAAAAAAAAAAAAATAATAAGAGAAAGAGAGAGAAAGAAAAGAAAGAAATAAGTCAAAATGATTAATGCTTTAATTTGATTGTGGTTGTGTTGAATTCACATTTTATGTATGTATTTAGTTTTGTTTTTGTCTTATTTAGCAGTGTGAAAAAAAAAGAAAACACACATCACACATATATATATATATATATACATACAAATGTGTATATACATACCTCTTATGCGTTCAGAGAAAAACAAAAATATATTCGTAGGTTTAAATTTCAGTTCTTCTTACTTACACTCATCCATCCGAAGGCAGCAGTATGGAGCTATTGAAGTTGTTTTGAGTTTTTTTGTTTTCCCGTCTTTATGCTTCTTAATCTTAAATTTTTTCCATCTTCCAAAAATTTTTAAGAGGGTAATGTATCATCTTCTTATAGTACTTATTCATATTGGACATGACATGTGTGTGCGTATATTTGTATGTGGTTCATATGTAGGCAGGCGTACATATGTATATATATATATATATCTATCTATGCTCTCTCATATAGCACAGAGTAAAATTATCCACAATCAGACATACCTATGTATATGTATGAACGTGTATGCATAGCTACGATTGAGCCATGCATCCCTGAAATTATATTCACTGTTAAACAGACTCATCATAATACTCGCTCATACACACGCACACGCACTTATACTATACTTCTACAAGAGGGAAAAAAAAAACATGGCCGCCCAGACTTATGGCTGTATGGTTGTGAGATATGGCGTTTGTCATCTGGTCTCTGCCTAATTTTCTTAAAAAAGAAAAAAAAAACCCAAAAAAAAATTTAATTTCAATTTTAATTGAAATTAAATAGAAAATGAAATTTTTGAAAAAAATAATCCGTACGTACGGCCAGCAGCAAGCAACAACATTTTAAATTATTTTCCATTTAATTGACGCTAATACTTGTTTTCGAAAAGCATGAATGTTTTTGTGTTATTTGAATTTTCAGCTTTGCGGAGCCGAAGATAGGGGAAAGCGTTCAAGAGGAGGGATAGAAAGTGTCTAGAAATAGATTGCTTTGGTGCCAAGATTTATGGCTGATCAAGAATTTCCCGTATAACATTTTTGTTCATTTTTCTCTGACTTTTTTTTTGTTTTTTTCTTTTTAATTTGATACAATTTTTAGTTTACGACAAAATCCAACTTTTTTTATTTCGTTCTTTTCTTCTTTTTATTTGTCTAAGTTCCTCTTTTCTTCTTTTTTTGGCTCCAGTTGCTCCAAGTGAGAAGAAGAAAAATGAATGTGTCTCTTGGGTTTACATTTTTATAAAAACATATATACAATATATACGTATATATATATATATATATATATATTATGTATATGTCTTATGGAAATATAGTGGTAGCACAACATTTTAAAGTCGTAAATATTCCATTTTTCTACTAGCTCTACTTGCGAGTTTCATGAGGCGCATGATGATGGATTGGAACATGTTTTCTTTTTTTTCTCGTTTTTTCGCTTTTTTTTTTTTTTTTGCTTTCTTTCTTTATTCATTTCATTTATGTGCGCGCGTTTATGATGCTTATATGCAATATACCTGTAGCATTATGCTTGAGAGATGGCTTCGCCTGACTACTGATTTGATTGATTGTTTGTACAGGTAATCAAGCGAAAATTTTCTAGACTCAATTTTGTTGTAAAAGCATAATTGCAGAATGTATTACATGTATGCACGGGAGGCTTCCGAAACTGGAAAGGAGGGAAAAGACAACTAAAGAATTTGCATATTGATTGCTGTAACTCATTAGCATTTGAGGAATGTATGTATCTTGAGTTTTTAGGCAGTGAAAGCGTGACACATACACGAATTGCTTATGACTTGGAAAGACTACGCTGTCTTATAGATAGATGCAAGAATATTCTTCTTTCCCAAAATAATTAATCCGTACGAAAATTTAAATGTCTTTCCAGTTCGACAATTTTTACTTGTATCTGAAGAGCATGCAGCGTTTTCTGTCTTGCCAGCGTGTAAGCTTTCACTGCTTCCTAAGACACTTTCTCTTATCTCGTGATTCCTCCGAGTCCTTGTTCTTCAGAGTTTAGGATATTTTACATGCACCGTTCTTTAATTTTAATCAAAGGGATGTGGTTTAGTTTCTAGATAATCAGCATTTCTTGATATTCAGGGGTAACTCGTGAATAGATTTTACTTATTTACTAGAAGGAAATTGTGTCACCTGAGAAGAACGAGAGTTTAAAAAAAACCTCTGCGGCTAACTAAAGTCCGAAGTACATTGTTTGCCAGGATAAATTTATTTCGAATTCAATTCATTTTTAGCTCGTACTTGAGTTTTCTGTGAAGGGGACAAAAATAGATGAAAGTTGTTAACATCCGCCTCATATTAACAAAAAAAGAGAAATTATTTTCTACAGATTAATGAAAGTTATACTGGCGACAACTTTTCGGGCCTTTTAGGAAATCGCCAAACTATATAATATTTCACTGTCATATCAATACCTGATCTGTACATTTGAATTAACATTGCTTAAATCTATTTTTGTTTTATTAATGTAAACTTGTATCAAACATTTATATGCATATATGCATGGATCTACTTCAAGTTCTTCTGGGCGTGGTAAACTCCTCCGCGAGTGATAACGGTACAGGACGTACCATGGATAAGCGCAGCCATATTATCTTAGTGTCTTGCAATGTTATATAACGCATGTAAACATTAAAAATCTCGTAGCTATTTGTGGTAATACAAAGTTAGTGACAAAATCAATACAATTTTAATACGCGACGTAGTATAAAAGTGAAGAATGGAGAGAGAAAGTATATAAGGATGTAACGTAGAGTTTTACTTATCCAAACTTTTTCTAATTGCTAGAATCGTTGAACGCCCGTTGGCACAAATGAAGCATCTGCAAACCATTCGCTTAAAACTCACTTTAAACCATGTCACACAATGGATTTCCTGTGAATTTTGTCTGCCATCAGTCTTACAGTTTTGCCAGTTCTTTCTGTTGTCCTTTCTCCCAAATTGGGAAAAGCAGAAAGTGCTTAGGTCCTGTTATGTATTCACCCTGCTGAAGGGAAAATGGGGCACCTTTCCTAAGTTCTATGTGCGAGTAACTAAAGCAAAAAGACGACAGGAAAAGTCAGAGGTAATCGCAAATCAATAAAATTAAGAGATTAATGTACAACAAATTTACAAGGAAAGCAATAAATCAGGTGACAGTAAAATTAAATGATTTTTTTTTTATGTTTTTCACACCGTAGTAAATAAACACATTTTGTGCCAATATATGTGTAAAGATCTAAACACAAAAAAAAAAAACACCTTTAGAACAAAAATAACAGAAACGCAGTTCGACAAATGTAATGCAAAAAAAAAAGAAAAAAAACAAAAAAAATGAAAATCCGGTATTCAACACATCCTCTGTCGAAAGAAAAAAAAAAAAAAACTCAGTCTAAAAAGCTTTTCGAAGTAATAATAACGACGACGATGATGATCATGATGATGACGGTGGTGTGGCAATGTGTGCCGCATATTTGGCGAATTGAAAACATCTTTATTGTGCTTTTGCTCTGTAGTCCTTAAGCTGCGATTTGCAAAAATTACCCACATCTGAACATATAACTAAGCTCACGCACACCACTTTAGCTAAAGCATTCCATTGTAGTTGTCTTGTCGCTTTACTCATTTTGGATTAATTTGTTTTATATCGATATGTGGAAGAGAAATAAAAAAAAAAGAAGAAGAGTCTCAACTTGTTTTAAATGAAGAAAAGAAAAAAGAAGAAAACTTGCATGGAACTTAAGTCGAAACTTCGATATCCTCTATTAGCCGCATCGGTCGGAAAGGATGGGATATAAAAAGTGTCCCTAAAACGATCCCCCTAGCCTGCATATATGTCTATGCTAAAGATATGCAAAAAGTTTTAGTCTTCGTAGAACGAAACATCAGTAAATAGATCAACGTAATTACAATCGTTCCCGATAATCTTGGGACGTCTAAGAGTTCTAATCCCTATTTATTACTAAAAGCATCTTGAGGTTTTTTTTTTTAACAATAAATTGTTCTACTGCTCCTATCTATCAGTAAATAAAAGCATGTGCCCATGCCTACGTATGTGCGTGTATTTTTGTGTATGTGTATGTATGTGCGATTATATTCTGCTATATTAAGTATATCTTTTTTTTTTTTTTGCGTTTTTTTTTTTTATAGTGTCGTTTGCAAAAGTGAACTTGACTGGTGCTGAGAAGTTGTGGCTGAAGACTTGGAAGACTTGTCTTTATTGTTGTTATTATTATCATTATTATTATTAGTATTATTATTGTTGTTGTTATTATTGTTAATATTGCTGTTCTTGTGATTTTATTTTACTAGTAAAGACAATGAATGATATATGAAGTATTTCATGGTATGACATTAACAGTACACAGAACATGTTGTTCGCGTTATTTATTGAGTTTTCAGATACTTTAAAAGTATTAACGTAGATACAAATTATTATGATTAAAAGATTTATTGAGGGAGGAGATTTTCGAAATGTCAGTTCAAATAAAGTAAACACACGCGCAAACAAAACTTGAATTTGAATATACTTAACACACTCACGTACACACAAATTATGTCGATTATTTATACTCATAATTATTTAATGTATGTATAATGATTGATCAACATCATTAGGAAATTTACTAAAATTTATGTTTTTATTGAATTCTTTAAAGTTTGTTTGCAATCGGTAACAAGCGCTACTACGCACAAACGTGCTGTAAGTTTTATATAGGAAATTAGTATGGTTTTCTGAATTGTCTCCGATGTTATAAATCATAATTTTTTGAAAACAATGACCTCAAAAGAAACTACATGCTCTTCGAACAGATTTCGTTCATGGTCATAATTTCCTCCTTTCCGTGTATATGTGTATTAATACACGCATGCAACGACCAAACACTTGGCCCTCATTTCTTATGTATATAGGCGTATATATGTATATATTTGTATGTATACCTGTTTTTGGTTTCTACGATTGTTAACAACATAAAAAGACCAAACAAAAAAAAAAAAAAAAAAAAAAGGAAAAGCAAACGCAAAAAATCCACCTGAAAAATAAGTCATAAATCTTTAAAATAGTTTAATATACACTTATAAATATGCACAATCAACCATACATGTGCATGAAGTTATGCACAGTTCGTGGCATCTCAAGCCAGGCTACGGGTATAATCTTTTTTTTTTTTTTTTTGTTTTTCAATTTTAGGTTTTTCTCTTAAGTCAAAAAGTCATGTTTTTGTTTGACGATAACACGACGAATTTTAGCATAGTTTCAAAGTTAATTGTCCCTAACGAAGGACGCATATTAATTTTTATTACCAAGCCAAATATGAAAAAAAAAACAAAACGAAAAAATTTTGTGATTACATAACAGCACAAAACAACTACTGCTGTTGTTGGTGTTTAAACTCGCAGTTGAACAATTGTCCTTTGGATTGTGGTAGTAGTGCAAACGTTATTGCTTGCTTGGTAAATACAGGTGGAAAGAATTGCCTTCAAGGAAAGTGCAAGTGTTTCATGCATATAACGATTTTACTCATTTCGTTTCAAGGTAACTGAAAAAGTACCAGATATTGTGTGACAATCGTTTATTTTTTATTTGATTATATTCATCATTTTCTCAAGGTCTCGATCATAGATAACGTTTTTCTCTAGCTTTCTCTAGTAATTAGAAAGGTCCCTTAAAAACTGTATCTTTTGTAAATATTAAAACGCACTAACGCGTCTAAGAAGTTCTCAAAGTACAAACGGAACTTAATTGCACTAAAGTAGTTGTAAGCAGAACAGATGTTATAGATGGGACAGAGAGCATTATCCGTAATTTTTTTCCGATTCTCTTGAAATTTCATCTGTAGCTCCAAAGGAAGAGTAAATCTATTCTTTCAGTAGATTAAAGTTTTCCGATACCATGGCCAATTTTTGAGCGATGATCACATACAAAAATTGAAAATCGAGGAATTGTTCTTAGATTTGTTAAAAGCATAAATTAAATCCGCCTCAATAGTCGAGGATGTAAGAATCGACTCTACAAAGTCAGTAGAGATTTCTTCGTCATGGCTACAGTGAGCGCTCTGTCGATACTTATTGATTCGACTTACCGATTCTCGTGCTGCCCGCACATCCTTATTTCTTTTTCTTGTCACCGCCTTCCACGAATAGAACACTACCCACGAGTGATTAGTCTTGAAAATTTGAGCTCGACATTATTTTTAAAAAATTCGGAAAACGGAACTTTCTATGTACTTTAAAAGTTGGATTTTCAAATGCATATAAATAAATCTTCCCCTTTCTAAGCCCTACACGATTAATGGTAAACGGATCTAATAACTTTGCACGGATGTACGCAACTCCCAGAGGGACTTGAGATACATCCATCTTTTATCACACCGATCGATCTAAGCTTGTCTGTCCATCTGTCCGTCTTGTTTTCTTGCGTTTAGCTTGCAGGTTGCTTTTTCTAGAGATTGTGGAAAAATTAATTACACTGACGTGCTTTGGCCCAAGGAGGAACGGTATTGGAAATGATTGTGGTAGGACTACCCGTTTGGTCATTCCCCGTGTTACATCCCATTTTGAAGAGTCGGTACATGAATAACTGCATGATGTTGGGATGCGGCTCACTATAGTTTTTTTCTTGTTTTAAACAAGTTCACAAAAACGATTCATTTTTAGTGATGTTAATCTTTACAGTTACTTTCAAATCTAACTTTTAACATTTTGACGGAGTTCACGCCCCTTCTTAAAATTGACCTTTAATTTTCAAACAAGAATGTAGATGCAAACTATTCCGATCTAAGCCTTACTGATAATTTTCCGATTTGTCAAGACTTGACAAAGTTGAGCATATCCGCATTCATTGTAAGCATGCCGTCTCCTAAATTATATGGCATAATGGCTTTCAAATTGAAGTCTTTGCATTCATATCTCAAAAAAAATGTTCTTTTCAATTAAATATAATGATAAATGTCTACATGCGATTATTGCAAGCTCAAGAACATTCGAAGTTAATTGATTTTTAATGACATTCTCGAAATTGAATCAGACACATATGCATTGCAGTTACTATGCATTAACTGACTCAGTTGATGTTAATCAGAATTCATCAAAGAGAATTTATTATGGGAAGAGAAAGGAAAGAAGAGATTAACAAGGCAAGAGGGGGAAGAACAGGAAAATGGGTGGACGTTGATGTATCGAACTAGTATCTTAGCTTGGTTTAAGCCGTCCTTGATGGGCCTATGTTCGTTCTGTAACCGAACAGCGATTGTCCAAACCATTGCGGTGGTCATAGATCCTAAAAACTCACAACGCAAAAGAAGACATTCAAACTTATTATACTTAGATTATCTATTGGAGGTAAAATCAGCGTTCACATGCGATAATAAGACTACTACAGATCAGATTTCTACTGTTGCACTCTGAAAAAAGCTGATTTGGCGAATAAACTCGATGCAAATAAAAATGAATAAAATAAAAGTATTTTGCTGACAGCACATCGTGGGGTTGTCCGGCATATTTAGTTTCGACTGCAAATATTTTCAATTGTTAGTTCTCTTCAGTTATTTCCATTGGATTGATAAGTGTGAAAAGACTCAACTCTTTTTGCAATCGAAATGTAAAAAGCTAATAAGCCACAAAGAGAGAGAGACAATGGAGCAGAAAACAAAAAAAAGGTAGAGAGACAGAAAGATAGTGGGGGATGAAGAGAGAGGGCAGCGGCAGCGTTCTTGGCAGGACTATCATGCATCGAACTACTGTTGACGGAGTAGTTATGTATTTAGGCGACCAAAAGGAAAGAACTACTGGCGGTGGAAATTAAACCGATATCTGCAGACATAAGAAACGACTCGAAAGGATGTTGGATCTACACTCCCATTCCAAGGAGCAAAGCGTGGGAAAGAAACACGGAGAAATTAATTTTTGCTGAGTCCAATTTTTCATTGGTTATGGAAATTTATTTCAATTAAACGACCCCTGTCCCCTGTTTTCGTCTGTCCGGCTTGAACTTGCTTAAGAAATAGTCTTTTCAATTCTCTGGAAGTGGAAATTAGGTTAGGATCTTAGCGGTGTTGTCAATGAAACGAAGGCAACATCAGAACCCTAAACTTAGGCGACGAAGGGGGAGATAGGATCAAGGATTCATAAGCGGCCATCTCGAAGTAATGCGAAAGCGGTTCCGAGATTGTTTTGACCCTGAAAAAAGAGAAAGGGAGAGTTTGGTAAAGAGAGAGATAGAGAGAGAGAGAGAGAGAGAGCGAAACTTTCCAGGTTACTATCTTTACATTTGCAAAGAATGTCAATAGCAACCCGATTACAATAGCTTGATATAAGACCTTATTCGAGAGACGGACTAACGTTGAAGATGAAATATGTATGTATGTATTTATTAAGAGTGTCATTCTTTCGATTGTGCAAGAGAGGGGAAGACAATCTCCCATATTTCATATAATTTTAGATTTTTTCTTCTTGTGAATACATTTTGAGAAAGAATATTCGTTTTAATATTTAGATGAACGAATCTTTCCTAATTCGTCGTTAGATATATACATGTACACTGTCTCGCTCTTATGGATATTCTAGAGCATTAGTTTCTTAAAGGATATTTTGCTTAAACTTAAAGCTTCGTTATGGTATACATTTTATATTCAATTTAAAATGAAAAATTTCATAAACTTCTACTAATATGTATTTATTTATGGGCTTTAAATTTTTTTGAAAATTCATATGCGAATTAAAAGTTTAAGCTATGTAAAAATGAATGTATTTTTCTACATCAATGATAAAAATATTTAAGAAAAAGAAACACAACATAAAATAATTCTTTAAATTTTCTGCTTAAGTGCTGGGATAGATGAGCAACTTTATATACTATATATAGGTAAATGTTTATATGTAGGTATGCATTTCCAAATTTGGTAGTTTTTCATAGAATTGAAGATTTTTATTATTATTTTTTTTTTTTGGGTATTCTTGTACGTATGCATGCATACCGTTGCACACGTATGTGCTAGTGTCATATTCCTGAATACATACATAAACATATATATATATATATGTATATATATATTCATATATGTATATATATACATACACAAATGTGTCAGTCTCTAAACCGCTATGGAATGTCTTTATGTACTGCGAAAGTGCATGAACTCTGTAATGCGTTTATTGTTATATATATTTGCATGCGTGTGTGTGTGTGATTGTGCATTAAATATATACATATACATAAACATACGTATATGTAAATGTATATATGTATACATATATGTATATATGCTTTTGCGCTTATGTGCACGTGCATGTACATAAATGTATATAGATACATACATATATATATATATATATATATACGTTTGTACTGCAGTTACATTCGTTTGTCGCGTATCTCTTTGCAATAAATCATTGTCACCCTCTTGTGTCACTGTGAGCGCCTCCTGCTGGGCTGCAGCAGAAGCAACCGAGAAACCTAAAAACTGAACAGCTGAACAGAATTTTCAAGTGTATTCTCCATTGGCGTAAAAATACACAGCCATCGTTCGTTTACTGAACTCAGTCCACTGAAAACGAAAAACTTACCAAACTTACTGCTGAAAAAGAAATGAAAAACAAAAATGAAAATAAACGGGAACAACACAATGAAAAAATCTACTCTGCCTAACAAGAACCTCCAAAAACGCTTTGCGCCGCACAAACAGTCAGCATAGCTTAGAACTTAACAAAACCGTGAATAATGGTGTGAATAAGATGTGGTTGAATTAAGAGAATGTTGCATTATCCACGAATACGATGGAATCCTTGGATATTTTGCTTTCTTTCCCCACAACGCTCACATACATCAAAATCAAAGGACACTACGAAATTGCCGTCGATGTAAATACAGATAGATTACGAGAAATAAGGAAAGCAAAACCAAAAATGCTTATGAACAAAATCGAATAATGTGAGCGCACTTTAAGGCATAAAAAGTATTAGATACCGAGTACCGAGTACCGAGACGAAATTATTTCATAGAATTATGAACTTTGGAAACTTGCTCAAGCAAAACTTTTACATTTGCACTGGCGAGTGCGATGACAAGTGAGTGCCTTTGTCAGAGTAACCATTAGTAGCTAAGCTGAGCAGCGGTGATTTCATTATTTTGTTTCCTCATATATATGTAAACAGTTTTGCACCATACATCATGACCTGGTACCAAAAGCAAGGCAGCTGCTATTGATTTGCAAAATGACTTTACAAAGTCTAGTTTTTGTTAGGATAGCTTTTATTATACTATCGTTCTCGTTACATATAACAAACAATGGAATGCTTTTTCAATTTTGCATAAGAAAAAGATATGAATGGAGAAAAGGTAGGAAACTAGGTCGAAATTCAGACAAATTTGTTTACAGTGTGTGTAATCAATAACTCTGCACTGTCCCCTACCTTATAATACCGATTTTTCTCAACACTACGAATTCCGCGCTGGCCGACTTTGAATTTGAACTGCATTTTTTTTGGTGACGCGGGGCAAATTGTGTAGGCACAGATTCATTTTATTTCATTTTACAGTCATTTGCTAAGATACTTTTATCTCTAATATCGACATCATTTTTCTTAGATCAATATTTTCTCGAAAAAAGTCCACGCGCTTTACTAGATATAAAACAATATTTTTTGTTCTCTTTTTTGCATCCTTCAGGAATATGGCCGACGAGGTGCTATTAAAAGAAATTTTTGGTCCTTCCGGGGAATGCTGTGTCGCCATTTCGTGTTTAAATATTTATTAAAAAAATGCTGTTAACTATCTGGCTCTTATGTCATTCCACTGACAAATCTTTCGTAAATCAATTTGAGAGAGAGGCCGCTAGCTTCGTTCCCGCAAGCAAACGTTACAGCTTAAACCGCTCGAATATGTTTTTATGCCTACCCTTATAAGATGGGGGTATAGTCATTTCGTATTCTTAATATATGCAGCACCCAAATGGAATCTTCAGAGACCGTATACAGTACATATATTCTTGATCAGCGTAAATTCTGAATTGATTTACCTATGTCTGTTCGTCTGTGTGTTGTGTCGATTATTGGCACTCCCCTGGTCGCGCAGATTGGTAGCACAAGACCGCAGTGAAGCCTAAACTGAATGCCACTACGATAACAAAAATCGGCCATGCCCACACAAAATTACAAATGATTAAATTTTCTGCTGTTCACTCTTTTGAGGTTTACGCTTATTTATCATAGGGCATATCTGCCTAAAAATGAGTTAATTCTACAATGAATATTGTAGACACCGCGGTTCGGCCCCTGCCGAATGTAACTCCATTGCTTGCTTATATAAAATACGAAAATACGGCAACAATTGAAAATTTAATTAAGAATGTCACACACAACTACCCATTAAATTGATGACTGAGGTTTGTGGACGTATGAATTGTTCCAAGTCATTTTATATATGACAGGTTTTTCGCAAATGTTGCCTGAGCTTGTTTACTTAGAGAGGCTAAAAATTATTGAGCTTTCTGGGAATTAAAATCCATACGATGATTTTGATTATTCAAATTTACTCATTTGAGAGCCTAAAGAATGTCTATACCACAGGGCATATATTATTAAACTTTGCATATCTTCATATTCCCTAAAATAATGAAAAAAATCTTTAATTTAAAATCAACCATTGATTAAGTCGAATATATAACGAACGAAATATTAACATATAATGATATGCAAACTTTTCATTTGTGTATAAATGTGAGTGTAAATATCTTAAAATTAATGCCGGAATATTGGCGGTAAGCATACAAAGAGTGACCACGTACAAGTAATTAAGTGCATTATACACAATTATATAAATATACATATTAATGCATAACTGATGTATATATGTATTGGGAGCTTATGGTGCTTCTGTACGCCGAATAAATTTTATATTACCTAGTGTATAACAGGAGTTTATTAAAAAAACATTGAGAATTATGTGCACATATATGCACACATTACACTCATTACTGTATTACTCTTTGTGATGAAAAAAGAAAAAATTGCATCTTTATGTCAGTCCAATTAAAATGCATTGAAATGCGTTTAAAAACTAAGACGACTTTTTATTCATCAATATCTATTTTGTTACTTTCAAAATGATCCTCCTTAGCGCTTTTTCCAATCCTCGAACAATTTCTACTATGCGTTTTTTTTGGATGGCCATGAGCTCCATTAGCACTGCGATCTTTACGCACTTAGTTGTGTGTGCGTCCGTTCTTCCATGGATCTTTTCAGTTTTGGAAGCAGGAGCAAGTCGCATGGGGCCAAATGCAATGAATTCGGTGGCTTAGGCATGATTACGGTCGTGTTTTTGTCCAAAAAATTACGAACCATCGAAATCAAAGTTTTTCAATCTTCGAAAGACTTCATTGCCACACGTTTCATGGCCTAAACCTTTGCGCAGGCCAATCGACTCGGCAACTTCTCTAACAGTGACTCGACGACTTTCTAAAGCAATTTTCTTCACTGCTTCAATGTTTCCATTAGTTGTTGACGTGCCGGAGCGTCCAGGGCGAGCATCGTTATTGACATCTTCTCGGTTATCTATGGAGAGCTTGTACTATTTATAATTATTTACAAAAAATTTAAAAAAAATAAAAAAAAATTGAACACAGACTCCTCCATCTACTCTTTTCGATAGCAAAAAATTGTCAAGTAGGTCTAACTCTTATATCTGCCAAAGACAAACCAAAAATGCAAAACGTGTGTTGAAGTGAACATATGTCCCAATCCAACAAAAACAACAAAAAAAAATTGGAAAGTTGAGTATATGTAGGCAAAGAAAATTTGAAAGCTACCCTTTTTTTAACAGATCGCATACACTTTTGATAGTCGCGACTTTTTTTACATCCCTGTGTCGGTCCGATTATTCTTCGTAGCAAAATGTGGCTCTTCACTTCCATATGATCGCTCCGGATATCTTAGACCTAAGGCGATAGCTTTCCATACAACGTTCTACGTTCTAAGAACTTGATATCTTCTCAGTGTTATGTTCACAAAAAAGTTTTTATTATGATATCTCGTATGTAGTCTGTGTGTATACAATATTCGTCTTCTCATGTCTTACGTTGATCATTATCGGGTATATTATGCTTAAGCTAAATACTTTTTACTACAGAATTAGCTTGTATAGAAGTAGTCTATAAAGTGTCGAGCCCATTAACAAAAGCAGCTTTAGTTAGTTCCAAATGTCATTTTATATACAATAATTTTTAACAAAAAAAAAATAAGAACATGAAAAGCGAGAGGCCTTACTTCGAAAAATGTGATCGTTCAGGAAGAGACTAGAAAGTCGAAATTCGACCATATCATCTTACGCTCGCAGCATTGCATCTGTTGCTAAGATTTTCATCTCCTAGATATCAAAAGATTCTGTTCAAAGAAAATGCATTTTTTTTCTCTTCTTTGGTTCATAATATAAAAGTAAATAAATCAGTTTGATTAGATAACCGATTCTCTATAATATTAATGCATATTAAATAAAAAGGGATATAATGATAAATCTTTGTGATAATAAATTCAATTTTACAAATGTTCTCCACTTGTTTCTATTGAGTAAAAACTAAACTAAATCGAACTATAGAGACTTAAAGAGTAACGCAGGCCAACAACAAAACTACATTCATACATAGCATAAAACTCACATGCGCAGCAAACAATTGCAATGTTGAAAACGGAAGTATATATATATAGATATATATATGTATGCTTTCTTCTATGCATATATATATATATATATATATATTTATATATACTTCATCTGCATCAGCACTTATAGGGATTATTTTCATAGGCGCGCACACACGCACATAACCATATACAATATACGTGTTTTTCTGCACAAATATGTATATATATATATATATATATATATATATAAATGTAGTCATGAACCTAGAGGAGAAATGTATCATAACTCAAAAAGCAAGTAAAACCAAGTTCAAAGCAACCATAACTTTTCAAATTCTGCATATATTGTACGTACAATGAAATTATTACATTTTAGTTAAGTCTACTGCATACACACACACGCACATGCACACACACTTACACTCTTATAAGCATAAATGCGATTCGTTCAATTGCTGTTGTATCTGTGTGTATTTGATTACATTTTCTGTCTGTATTTAGTATCATCTCTCTACGTAGTTTACATTGATGTATGTATGTATATATATAAGCGAGTATTTGCAGTAAAATTTATGTAAATGTTTAATAAGCCTGTCATCAACATCAACATCATAAATGTATTTCAGTTCTTTTTTATTTATTTTAGAGAGTAATCATATGATATATAGCATAAATATGCATATATACAATTCAAACTCTTACCTACACTCAAATACACACACGCACACATATTGATGAATGCTTTTTCCATTAATAATTTATACACTTCAATGCGAGGTGTGAAAGTAAATTAAATTGAAGTTTATCGTAAGGATAATAAAGCACACGATTAATAAAGTAATTATTATACCCTACACCCTGCTGCCAACAATATAGCAAATACTAGTTAGAGCGAATATTGTTTAATTATCACGTGGTGTATAAAAAGCTCAGACACATTTAAAACTTGGTCCAGTTAAGGAGCTGACGTTTTCCCTCTATATCTTGAATGTATTACGATATTGATTAGTTTTAGCATCAGTTTATAAATTCATCTATTCGTTTATTCACACTTGTAGGCTTAAGTACTTCTCTACTAACTATTATAATTCAGCATTTATATACTAACTCCTAATGCTTTTTAGACGGAAAGTCATTGATCTCATTGATCTCAAGATTCACTTATGGAAATTTATCTATGTTTTGCAAATAAAATTTTATCTAAGCCAGATTAGTGAATGCCGTCGTTACACATCTATTGAAATGGGCAGAAATTTTTGCCATATTGTATCCAGTTTCAATTTATAAAGTGAAACTTATAAACCAACTTATCATGTCATTAAAAACTGTTACGCGTAGAACTTAAAGAAACGTTCTATCGACTATATCTTTATAAGTTATTTCAATTCCACTAAAACTTTAATGAGTATGCACAGGTTCTTATCTTATCTTATTATTTGCAGAACACGGTTATAGCGGTGTCGGTGTTCTGAAAATTGGTTTCGTTCGTTTTTAATTCAATAAATTTTGAATTGCTAGAGTAACGGGTGAGTACCACCGGGCTTTGGGATTCTTCTATAACTTCTAGCCCGAGTATTCTATCAATTTTTGCAAATAGAAGAACAAGAAACGACAGGTGATGCGAAGAAATTCTTCTGTTAATGTGTGCCAATGGTAAGCGAAATTAGATAACTCCTACCCAATCATTCGATTGTGTTAGAGGATATAGTACTTATCAAGCCTCCCAATTTATTGGCTTGTAATTCATTCAAATTATTGACAGTATCGCAAGAAATGATTTCGCTACACCTCGGATATGTTTATACTTTTACAAGAGAGGTCGACAAAATCAATTCCTAGATACAAATTTTGTTGCTGTTATGGGCTTATCAAAAGTGTATGACGGTTAGTTTTACAACGAACGAAGATCGGTGATTGACGGCCAACTGTCGTCAAAGACACAGTAAACGTGTTCAAAGGATATTTATATCGCATAGTTAGCGCAGAATGCGAAACATATGCACCGCCATACCCACTACATTTAGGGGAAATATTTTGACTGACATTCAAATTTAATGTGGGTTAGTGGAAGCAACTTGTGCTAAAGTATGCTTCCTCCTTTAGACAGATCGCTCCACGATTCGGATTTGAATCATAAGAAAGTGCCGTCAACATATCAGACGGAGCAGAATTTTCTACCTGTTTTAAGCGGTTTGGTAGAATTGCTGTAGTGCACCCGCTTGCTGTAGCGGAGCACATGAACTATGTTCCCAGGGAAAAGAAAAAAAGGTTTTATAAAATACTTTTCAGAATACCGTGATCTTAGGTGGATGAATTAGATAAAGTTATATGGATAAGGTTCTTTATAAAGATATTATTGCCAAACTCAATTTTCTTAAACAAGTGCGGAGAGTTAGTTGTTTGTGTTGTTAATTTTCTAACTGAGTTATATGAGTTTGTGTTAGTATTACTGCTTTAATAGGCGTACAAATTAAAGAAATCTCACGTTGATGAAATAATCGCATGCTTATGTGAATGCTGCGGGCAGTACACGATAAATGTATAAAACATGAAGCTTCGTGGATATATAAACTAAGGACAAGATGGTAACCACTTGCAAGCTAATAGAGCGAATGTATAATTCGTATAAGTAATGTTAAAACGAGGCATAGATCTTCTAATTCTATCTACAACCAGTTGTGCTGCACATACATGCGATTTCTTATAACAAGAACGGATCAAAGATTAGCCTACGTTTGCTTGGTTTGAATTGTACGGTAGATTAAGATTTTTCCTTTTTTTCCATGGAAATCCAATATGTGGTACTTGCAGGGAAACGCTTGAGAGAAAAATTCGTTATACGATAAGCCAAGATATTTCAGAATACTGGCAGATAGCTCCTCATCTACCATTGTAATCTAATCATTATTTTAATCGCAGCAAAACCGCATATAACTGGATCGTAGAGCATCAGGAATGAATGTGCAGAGTTAAAGCATTTCACATGTTTGAAAATTTTTGAAAGCATCATAACGTTATACACCCTGGATTTTATTCCAAAAATTTCAACTTATTTCAATTTAATTTTAAATGAATTTTGTTTTAAGCGAATATGTGTGTTCTGATCTAAGAATTTGGTCTAGTAGCGCTTGTGTCATAACTTCCGATCTTTCGGGATTTCCAAGCGAAAAACTGTACCTGATTATTGCATTCTTAGGGAAGTTCTGCGGAGAAAAAGCTCTTACTGTACACGTGGAGGAACCACAATTTCTCAGCCAAGCTTTAACGGCTTATTAAGTAGGTATGCGGGTCATTGTTACGGTGGAGTTGAACACTTTTGCTCCCCTCATCACAATTGTGAGCACTTTTTATCATCTTCATTTAGGATCGTCATCCTTTCTTATCAAGTACAAAGCATTACTTTCCGTGGCGCTGGCTTGCGATTTTACCATCATCCACGATACTGTGATATATTATTATCGCATGTAATACTGCTATCAATTTCTTCAAAAATGAATCCATTTCATTTCAGCAGCTACTCACGAATGGGAATTCGGTCCACAAAGTTTTTGACTTTTAATCCATGCGGTGCTAAAATATCGAGTTACGTCTTGTATATAAATCCCTTTGCAAATGATTCGAAACTCTATTTAGGTCGAAAGCGGCAATTAGGAGATGAAATGTGCCGGCCTTCCTCATTTTTCTTTTTTTCTAAGATTTCCAGCGATTTTCTCAATGACTTGAATGCGGCGTAATCTTATCATTGAAATTTTCGGAGTGGAACCAGTGAAATAGTCGGCTTACAAATGTTTTGAAGAGACCATATTCTCCAAGAACGGCGTGATTTGTTTTACAATCTTGCAAAGAGCTACCGGGTCAGTAGACTTTGTGAAGATTTTCGATGGTTTAGGAAAGAATTTCATCACGATTTTATTATCAGACGGTAATAAAGATTTCTGAAAGAAAGAAGAGCTGAAAGAAAGAACTTATGCTGAGAGCGAACAAATATTCTTCAGTCCGCTTTGGTCACATATACTTAGGGGATTTTATTCATTTCTCTCTACTCTAAGAAAGTTGAAGCCAAAACTACTTTTAACTAGGACCGGAATCGGTGAGAGAGACTGAGGATTTCTCGTCATTGTAAGCAATGAAAAGAAGAGAAGTTGTGGTACTGAGCAAATACTGCAAAAGATAGGACAGCTAAGACAACAACAGGTTCCCTGAAAGGAACCGCAATAAAGCATTTAATAATTACTTAACATACATCTCATCGAGACGGCATCAAAGATATAAATCATTGTTTTTAAGGTTTAAGTTTTTTAAAAAATTTTTTGTAGCATTTTAATAGCTGCACTTACTTGTTAATCCTTTGGGCTCCTCTTACTTCCTGTACGTTTTATTACTTTGTGCTCTTTTGTTAAATTTCACTACTTTTCGTTATTATTATATGTAACTATTGCAATACACTACTCACTGCATGTGATTATTACTCCCCTTTTGATTCTCTTTTCGTTTTCTTTCTTCTTTTTATTATTATTTTTGCGTTACGGATTGAACACCACTTGCACACCCAGAACAACACTCATACTTTATCGTTCTTCCTTGCTTTCGCAATTTAACCGCAACAGTGGGATCAGTTAAATGAAATTATACAACATTTTATTATCATTCCTTTAAAGGAATAAAGAAAATGACGTAAAATTTTCCGGATATTCATTAATAGAAAACAACCTATATTTAATGATCATATTTTCTCTTATTTCTTTTCTCTCTTTTTTTTTTTTTGCTTATTTGCTTCTCAAGGATATTTTTAATAAAATGAATATATATATATATATATATATATACTTTAAATTTATTGCTATTATCTGACTAGACTGATGAACATTTTTTTGAAATATTTTACCCTCAGAGTAGAAGCTGTTCAGTAACTAATTGAATGAATTTATTACGAAAAAGTTTGTGTGTGTGTGTGTGTGTGTGTGTGTGCGTGCGCGTGTGATATTTTAAAATATTTGAGAGTTTTATACAATTTTCCTATCTTTTCGCAGAGTTCATATATGCTTGTAATAATTTTTGCATAATCTTTCATACGTACATAAATAGTTTTCGTAGCTTGTGAGAAAATGTTTTAAGAAACATTTCATATTATATGGAATTTAAAAATTCTTGGCACATAATTTTCTCAAAATTAATCATTTTTATTACACGTATGCATATATGTACAATATATGCATATGTATATATACAAAGATTTATATAGATATCTACATGTATATATGTATTGCACAATTTTCTTTTATTACTTTATCCACTCACAAAATAAAGTTGTTTAAGTTTTAATTCGATTCCAAATGAATTCTTTGCTGTATAATAAAAAGATTGTCAAGAAATTTGCTGATAAACACTCCGCGCGCTTTATTTTATTTATTTTTAAATTTTTTGTTTTATTCATTTGCTATTTTCTTCTTTTCTTTTTTCATTTTCTATAAGCACAACACACGCGAGGTATTAATGCATTTAACGAATTAACCGCCTCCGCTCTAGTTTACGTTATGAACGTAAACGCTAACGAAATTATGTTTTATGATTGTTTTTTTTTTTTTTATTTTTTTTTTTTTTTAATTATTTCAGTGACTGATGTGATTTGGCTGCTATATGCTGCCTTACACCACCTTGTCGTTTAGTTGTTAAGGTCGGTTGTTTGCTTTGACTTATGAGTCTGATTAGTCTGAGGAAATTTCTTTAACCAGCAGCTAGCCAGTTAATTAACCAACTAGCCAACCAGCCAGCCAGCCAGCCAGTCAGCCACCGTTTACGAGTTGGGCAAACGGGGTTTAATATTATCAGAGAAGGCCTCCCACTGGTTTTTCTTTTTCTTCTTTTTTGTAGCGTAAATGTCGGAGTTCTAAAATATTCAAAACACTATCACTTATAGATGTAGATAAGCAGATAAACAGACTAACGTACGTAATTGTAAAATAAATAAGAGGTGGAAAACTAGAGTAATTACCCTCCACGAACAATTCTCTATCTATAGTCTACCATGGTCTCTTCGAATTTTTAGTTTATTTCCGTATGCATAGATGTATTTTCTCATACATATATGTATGTAATCCACTGGTTTAAGTTAACATTTATATAAATGTATATATATATGCATATATATATATATATGTATATATATATATATATATATAAATATGTTATATATATTTATTTATATGTAATTGTGTATATCTGTAGTTGTGGTAACAATGAAGCAACATTAGTATTTTTATTTATTTATATATTTTCTTTATTATTATTTTTATTATTATTATTATTATTATGATTTTTATTGCTATTAAATTGTATGTTGATTTGATGTTGATTTCTTTACGACTTCTATCGAACTAAACCCATAAAGTATACAATTCGTAGCGTATACATGTTAAAAAATCCGAGCAAACAACTGCTAGCAAAGCAAGCAGGCAAGCAAGCAAGCAAGCAAAGCGTACGAGGCGCGCGCGTTCAACTCCTTCGATTGATGCATACACATGTATGTATGTACGTACATACGTATATATGTTTGCATATATATATATATATATATATATTATACATACATATATATATATATATATATATAATCATGAATACGTACATATATGTATTTTAATCCAGATAGAGACCAACAAAAACGGTAGTACACTCGCTCAAGTGCTCTACTACGTTCACAGAGAGATGGTCGATCCTATATGGTACACGTACGCGTACATCGAAACGGACGGTATCGTATCGCATATGTGGACACGTCAACAGTGGCAGAACTGAAGCAACTGAAACCACAGTAATAAAGCAAACAGTCAGTAAGCCTGCCAAGCGGTTAGTTTTGTTGAAGCCAGAGCACAATACAATTGAAAAGAAACCCAAAAATGTAACAACAACAATAATAATAATTACAGTCACAAAACCAAAACAAAAAAAAAAAAACGCATAAAAAAGGGGAAAATAATATAAGGAATATAAAACGCAAACGCATACATACACTAATACATAGACGCTAATATAAAGAGTCATACAAATATATAAACATATATAAGTACCCAACTACGTACAATAAAAACTTACATACATGACAAAATACCAAAAGCCATACATTATGTTTTGTTGCATGAAATGGCAGCCAAGCCTCAGTCAGCGCAATAGAAACAGTTTTGCTGCTGCTTTATCGCATGTGCCTCACAAGAGCACATAAACAATCTTATAAGATACTCTTAAACGAAACTATGCACATATGTGTGACAAAATTAACCACCGTCAACCCTATAAAGCAACCGAATGAATATGTATTATGATGTGCCCAGTAAAAAATGCTTACATTCTCAGTACACGCTTTTTTCAGTATATTTCTACACTCATCGTCATCATCATCATCATTATCGCCACCCATCCACCACCCAAGCTGATTCGTTCTGTATAGAAAATCTGATACATTTTAGTTTGAATCAAAAACTCTCACGCGTTTATTTATGTAGCGTCACTGCTTCATGCAAAATTTGCGGCAACTGACGACGCCAACGTAACGTCTCGTAAATTTTCTCTAGTACAACATTTTGAGTGACCACGTGTAGCGCCGAAGCAATAAAATATTTTCTCGTCTGCACTGTAAAATTTATTGTGTGAACTTTTTTTTTCAACATTTGTTTTTTTCTTTCTTTCTTTTCCTTTATTTTGCTTAATTTGATTTCCTTTCTATACTGTTTCTTTTCCTTTTTTTATCACTTTTTGTATTTTTTGTTTAGAGTATTTTTTCCTTGAATTGAGTTAAACATGAAAGTAAAACGAAAAATCCACACGACTGAACTGTGAGTAAAGTGTTTCTTGTGCCCGCATTTGGGACTCTTGAGTATTTTCTGCAATTTATGCGAGACATTGTATGCGTGCGTGTCTTTAGTTGGTTTGTTGCTAAATTTCTTCTTGCTTTATATTTATTCTTTCATAAGAAGTCTCTTTCTTGATAAGCGATAAATAGGCGCTTGGAAGAGGCAACGTAAGCTAATCCGGCTAATTTAAACCATTAGTGAATATAAAGCCGAGATATTTTAGGGGAACAGATAAATATATATATATATATATATATATATTCACTAAAATCAAATTTAAGTTGGACGAAAATCTGTCTATGAGATAAATATCATATTTACTTATAAGAAGAAGAAGAAGAAAGAAGAGAGTCAAAAGGAGAGGGAAAGACAGTAATAGCGCTTCTAATACTGTCAGCACATGCATGAGAGCGGCGTAAAGTACTTACATTTCAAATTGATTTACTTGTGCTCATCCATCGGCCTGGGGGACCAAACTCTGATATTTAACCTCCCAAAACACACAAATCGGTTTAATTCGCCCAAAACGTATCAGACGCTGGGAGAAGGTCGAGATATTCGTGAACTATGCTATGAAGCATTGATCGTGATTCGTTTATTGATGGGCTAAGTGACACGCCAAAGTGAACCAACTTCTTTAACGTTATTATGGCGACGGGTACGTAAGATTAGGTCTAAGTCATGTGTAGGTTTTCTTTGAGCGAAAATACTTTCTTGTAATCTGGCAACTCTTTAAGCACAGACCACTGTCTTCAAATGAAGATGAATTCGTTTAGCAAAAGCAATAAAAAGAAGAAAACGATAAACTAACTCATAAACTAAAGGAGACAACAAAAGCTTCTTAGAATTGTTCACTGTACACACACATTCAAGTGGAAATCACAACCACAATAATAAGTTGTTATTGTGTGTGTTTACGTATACACTTAGTATTATGCACAAGTGCTCTGTCGTTTTTGGAAAAACTTTATACAGCAGCCCGTACAGCGTCCTTCTCTGGCATCTGCTGGTAATTTGTGAGGAAGAAGAAGAGAAAAGAGAGTCAGCAAGCAAACGTTAGGAAACATGTGGTTTAAAAAAATTCCTTTGTGAGTTTTTCACTTCGTTAGCTTCATGTTTTATGACTCCTTGAGGCGTTTTAGCTTCCGTTGATATTGACATTAACTGTGCGTAGTCGTTCATCTGACCAAAGCAAGAAATACATGTTTTAGCATAGCTTTACTTAAAAGTAAGTAAAGTAAAGAATGCAACGCATTTGCTAGATAGTTTCATTGTAATTATCGCGTAGCATAGAGTTAATAATAAACATCAACAAACAACATAATCGAAAGAATGACTCTTAGCAACAAATCAATCAGAAAACAATATGCCGCCTCCTTAATGATTTATCTGTCAGTGACGTCTGCTTCTTGGCAAAAGAAATATGATGTATTCGCCACTTGTAGAACGAATTATCGACCATGTTTACCGACGGCATAGCAATCATGGCGTAAAATCTAAAACACGCACACAACTGCACACTGCCCCCCCCGAAAGAGTAACAAAATTTAGAGAAGAGAGAAATATATTGTATACACACACACACACACACACAATATACAGTATACAAGTCGGACTGTTGTGAGTTATATTGATTCCATAAACTCCTATAGATTTCATATTCTTTTCTCTCGTTCTCATAAGAGTACATACCACGTGCAATGTAAATTATAACAACAGTTTACCTACTTGAGAGCGCGACTGAATATGTGTGTGTGCGTGTTGCTAGACGTGCATGTACGGCAGTCACTACGACTGACTGTCTACAACCCTACCCATTTCCAATTGGCAAGATATTAGGCCGTAAACAGGGAGGAGCCGAACTCATAAAGCATTTTCATAGCAATTTTTTTCTTTTTGTTTTTTATTTTATTTTGTATGATGGCAGTTGCTGTGCTGTGCAGTGGCAGCGCCTGTAGCAACTACAACGAGCAGCCAGTACTTATGGTAATAGATAGATAAGAGCAGCAGACCAGCGAGCATAAATGAGCTGAGCACTGATAGTACTATAGACGACGATGTCTGCGAGAGTATTTCATAAAGATGAATGACTGTGTGCGAAAGGGAACAATGCATGCGATTATTGATGTGTGCGAATGAATGCGAATGATGACGAGGATGCGTTAAGTGTGACGAATTACGTTATTACTTTGTGAGCCATGTTGTTTTGCTGTTGTTGTTGTTTTGTATTTTTTTTTTTCTTTTTCTTTTCTTTGCATTGTTGTACTGCTGTCTTGTGTTCTGTTATGTATGATATTTGAGTTTTGTTAAAAATGTACGGTTCTTGCATAAATTTTAAACTAAACATGTTGTGTTACGTTCGCTGAAAGAGAAGTTGTTGAGCTGCCGACGTAAACAATGTCGTTTTTTGATTTTGCAAATTGCTAATCATATTTTATAACCTTTTTCGAATTAATTTTTTATTATTATTATTATTTTTTTATTTTTTTTATTTATTTATTTTTTTTTTTGAATGTGTTTGTTGATTTCTAAACTTTTCTTCTATTATGAGAGTTCATTTACAACCTACGAAATAATTGTACAAGAAAATGTGAATGTGGTGATCGCAGCTACACTTCCTAGTTATTCAGGTGCATAAGTATTCAATCGGTGATGGGTGTATGTGGAAACGAGAGCTTCCCAGCATTTGGGCAGGGAAATAGGTGCAAAGTGTATATTTCAATTCTGCGTCATATAAACAGCGAAAGGTAGCTTCCACCGCGCATGTGGCTAAATTGTTCAAAATTAATTCCCGGAATCCCACTTCTGTTCTTGAGGTATAACGTTGGGGGCTTTTCTGTTACCTTAGCAGGTACTTCAGCTGGACAGTAAGGGAGATTCGTCTTCCTTACAGTTGTGAAAAATAAAATGCAAAGTTTTGTTGTACAGTTGGACTGTAAAGATAAAACGTATCACCAGATCGCTCACATAACTTTGTCACAAGCGCTTTAAGCCTCCAAGAAAAGTATTGAGGCTCGGAGCACGTTTATTAGGCGCGAATGCACTAGAAAGAATAGCTCGGAACTTCTCTTGCTCAGAAAAGTGCATTGAAAAAGAGAAAAAACTCTGCTGTAGCCCATAAGAATTGTGGCAAAGCAGATGGCGAAGAAAAGTGGAGAAATATACTTTGGAATAAATAAATAAACATAAATTTATTTGGAAATGATGGGGAAAGAAGTGTACTTCTGTCAAAAGAATAAAAATTCCTTATTAGATTGACTAAAACATCTTTGAAGCATGGAAAATTTTATGATACGAAGCCGTTTTCTTGAGACAGTATTGGCCCGATACATGTCAGAGAAAAAATTATGGATAGAATTGTATATAAAAACTTATTGGAAACTGGAATATTATCGCATGACGAAGAAAATAAGCCATTGCTATGGAATTTTCAGGTAGATAATAACCTTTAAATATTCATACAATTAGACGGAAGCTTGGTTCTAGGAGCATAGCTTGGAGGTCACTGAATTGCCAACTTATTCCCCAAGCCTCGATACTATTGAGATTGTTTGGGGAGGGCTTAAGCGTCGTGATCCCTGCAGCAATAATAAAGAGTTGCGGGAAAATAGCCGGCCTGAGGTAATTAAAAGCACCCACGCCTATAAAGATCCAAACTAAAATTAAAACGGCAGTGGTTATACCGGCTATTGACTGTTTGAGTTTATTTCTCGAAAAATAATTCGTTTTAAGTACAAAATATTGGGTTTTTTTTTTGTGGTTTTGTATGTACATACATTTTAATGTCCAACTGGAAACATGCGATATTCTTGAAGTGAACTTCTCCGAAATTTTCTTTATACTTAGCCTTACCTTTCAAACTGTTTTTAAATACGAAAATGTTCCTACTTTATAAATAAATGGTAAATATAATATATAACGGGAGGTAAATGGAGAAAATGCCCTCCTCTAACACAAAACAACACACACCTATTTTCTCTGTCCACATATGTAATTATAGCACAAAACTTAAAGCACAAAAATAACACAGATTTATTTTTAATATTTTATATATTAAAAGAAAAAAATGAGAAGAAAATCAGTCATGTTTGGGGTCAATTCATTCGTTTCGCGATATTCCAAGTCGATCAGATCTAACCCGTATTGCAGGTCGCAAAAATTGCACTCGTATGTATTTCTGCGTGACGTCATCAATTCAACTTAAAAATTGTTGAGAGTCTTAAGAAAGGTGAAGGGGGTCAAACAATTTCGACAATAAAGCTAAAAATCTCCATAAGTTTTATTCAATAATATGCGACAATGAAGGCATGACTCTCGAAAACATGCTGCAATAGTGTGAAAACCCATCAATGAAACATGTCTTGCAATATGCGTCAATATTAACTGAAAATTTTTCGAGAATAATCGAGCCTAGTGGGAACGATATCGAGCGATGGTTCATTGACTCCACACATATTAGTAGACAAGACTTGCTTAAGGCAGTCGATATTTAAGGCTAGTGTATGAGGTTTTTAGTTTTAAGGACAAAACGTGTATTTATTTATTTATTTATTTATACGATCCTAACCTGATTGTAGCAGCTATGGTAGAGTTAGAAAAACTGATAAATAGACGAAAAATAAGAAATTTACCATGAAAATGTGATGCTAAGATAGAATTCTTTATTTCTATGCTCCCTGTGGAGGCTCCAACCCTCATGAAATTCTTTCCAACACTTGTGCATACGTCTAAAATTGATATAGTCATTTGGAGCAATTAATATGACAGTGGAACTGGATTTGACAACTGAGAAGATATGGTTCATAGTAATCTCACATTACATAGCATATAAGCTTTAGGGGTTATCTCGTTGATTCGAAAAATTCATTTACGTTTCGATATTTTTTTTCGACACAACTCTTTCTAATAATAAATCATTATTGTATTGGAGAGATAACGATTACACTCACAACCTCATTCCTTGGTGCATATATTTGATTTATCTGTTGAAAAACATCAGTAAGAAAAAAAAAAGCAATCCCGTTGCACTGAGTAAAATAAAACCCGTTTCTTTCTTTTCATTAGAACCAATTTCAATCGATTATAGCTTTGCTCTGGCCTTTTATGCTTTTTTTATCCCATATCATGTCTGCGCTAATAGAACTTTTTATTTATCTATTCGCAAAGTAAAACAAGAAACCCTCATTAATAACAAAAAATTCGTTATATCAAAGGTTTTCGAAATTTTGGAAACAAATGCAGATAACTTCACCGTTGGTCGAATACCAGCATTACTTCCCAACCAAGTTGTAATAATTGTCAGACACTGGATGGAGTCCATAGCCCTAGTCCAACATAATTTTCCAGGAATTGTCAAATTGTTGCTAACCTTAAAGACTTGCAGTACAAAACAGCACGCAGCATACTTGAGTCCGACAAACACTCTTCTACCACTTGTTTTAATGCGACTTGAGTATCATTAATTGATCGTAAGTCCGATCTTGTAGTTAGCTCTTAGTGCTTGTTCTCGTGGTTTTGATCAGCACTGTTCTCAACGCATCTGATCTCTTTCTAGGGACCACTTTCCTATTGCTGCAGTTTCCTAACGCATTCTATTACGTATTACGAAAATGATTTGTTTCAAATAAAAGGGTTTTAAGTTCATTAGAAGTGTGCTTAACTGTGCTTAAACTAACTAAAGCATTGTATTTGATGGCATCTGACGGAATTAAAAAATCGCATTCAGGCAACAAGGAACTAAGATGTTCCGAAAATACACTTTGCATATTTGCCGTTTATATAGTATGTCGTGAAGTTTTTCAACCTCAGGCAAAGTTTGCCTAAAGTCGATGCTTAAACATGTATTATAACCATTTTAGAATCAAGCAGCAGTAGCCTTCCATTCGCTCTAATTTTGTTCATTGATACTACGGAAATCTGGCATAATGCAGCTGTTGGTTTTATTTATCGACTGTATCAATAGTATTGACTGATTGTTTACATGCATGGGTTCACATGTATGTTTTTAGGTTACTTAACCACAAACGCAAAACGATTTATACAAATTTATGGACATAAACATTGTTAAGTGTAACTTTGACAAGAGTACATGAATGATTTCTATAGTTTGTTAACTCGCAGTAATTTGCATTACAATCAAAAATTTATTGATTAACATTAAAATGAAAGAAAAAAATGAAACGAGAAAGAAAAAAGATTTCTCTGCTTGTTTTCAAACAACGAATAATTTCAAATTTATTTATATCTACATGTGTTGTACACGAAAAAAAAAAAGAACAGATCCATCCATGCACTTTATTTTTTTTTTTTTATTTTTTTTTTTGTTTAACAAATGTTTGTCGCGCATAAAATTGTCCCGCATATGTAAGAATTTTTGTCTCTTTTAGGACAAATACGTAAATACGTCCGTACGCAAGCGGTCACACACATCATCATCATCATCATCATCCTTTTGTTCCTCGTTTTTTGGTCGTGCAAGCTCTCTTTTCTCTCTCTCTCTCTCCCTCTCTATCTCTCTTTTCCTGTCTTTCACCATTATCGTAATGTAATCGTAGTGCAATTCAAAGTTTCACGTCGTAAATTTTATTTTCAACTTCATCGATCACTTTTGTAAGCTTGACTGCAAGTTGTGACTTATTTTTCCATGTGATTGTTCCACGCATACATTCTCACGGCAATCCATCCAGCAACCATTTGCTGCACAAACATTCGCATAAATGCGCATAAATAAATGTGCGCCACACCGTGCCGAGAAAGGCACGCGTTTCATGTTATTTTCCTTTCATTTGTTCCCTTAGTTTTGTCTCCTTGTTAGCAGCGATATTGATATATCCAACTTTAGCAATTGGTTTGCTTTGCCGGTATTCGAACGTATGTTAGTATAGTTATTGGGACGGAAATCAAATCCATAAGAATGCAATACCACTTGTGCGTATTTGTATTTATATTTTGGCAAGAAAGGTAAGAGAAACATTCAATGCCGCTGGCTTTATGAACCATATCGTGGAATGTCTGCTAAACTGATATCAATCGTATTAAATATTCAGAATGTACGAATGTTACATAAATACAAATAGCGTTCGACTAAAACTCGATATTTTGTCGAGAAGACAGGAGTGCAGGAGGATAGACTTAACGTTGAACTGTCAGCCTTTATGCAGTCGTCACAAAAGATTCGCAAATTTTTAATCAATCAAAAAAAAGAAAAGCAAAATAGAAAAGTGGGCAGGGAGAGGTCTCTAATGTAATGATATGATCATATTATTATCATATATGTGTGGTCCTTATATGAACAAAAGATCTATAAAATATTTGTTTAAAGATTTTGTGTCTTTGCGCCTCTTCTTATTGTTGAAGATCAATAGCAACTGGCTCTTCGGCACCATTATATATATAACTTATCGTCGCTGAATAGATTTAATTTTTGATCGAATAAACTTTAAATCTGATTTTCTGGGTCTCTTTTGAATCGTGCTGGGCTTTCTTTCTTGTAGTAGAGGCAGATAGGCAGAGATAGAAAAGACAATCTAACGGCGATAAATGCGGCAAAGTTAGAGGATATAGATCACTGTCTATTCCGTTGCTTGGTGGCAATACCTCATGATCAATACCATGTGACCCTAATTCGACCAACCATAAGCACATAAATAATCTTCCTGGTCAGGATAATGAAATTTCACTTCCTTACGATTGCGATTGGTACGACAAAAATTGCAAACAAGAGTGCACCGAAGGTTTGCATTTATCAACAATTAGTCGCGCTATAGTAATACGAAACTGTTTCTGGCTAGTGTTTTATTGTCGTCTAAAGCCGCCAATAAGAGGAAATATTATTTTATTATAAACATATTGCAACATATGCTCATAGAAAACATGTACAGGTGATGATGTAGACAAAGAAGAAGAAGAATATAAAGGTAAAAATACTCATGTACTTGTTGTTGGTAATATATTTGAATTTTGTGTTACTTTACTTCAATCTACACATCTCTGAGGCAAGAAGGTAGGTTTTAAAGCTTTAGTGAGAAGAGAGAAACGGGGCGAAAAAGAATACAAATTTTTTATTAAATATGATGATAAATCGTTGAGCGAGGTGAAGGAAAGGAGAAAAGAAGATATTCATAAGTTGCTTTCTGCTGACGCTGGAAAATACAGCATCTTCATTTTTATTTCTTTTTGACTGGTCAAACCATAAATCTTCTTATATTGGACTTTTTAGGCGATATCAATGAAATTGTATCTCTTTATCCGCATTATTATAATAAATGTTTAAATATACACATTCGTACATATACACATGAATGCATAAATATTCGCATATAAATATATACAAGCTTTGTCGCTTGCTTTGCTTTTGGCTTAAAAAGACCGTCCGCATATCTTTGATATTATTTTGTGCTGTACTAAGTACATTCCGTAGAATTTCTCGTCGTAGTGCTAAAGTCGCGCTAGCTCAAAGTATTTCAGTTTTGCGGTATATATAAACAGATGTATGTACATGTATATATGTGTATGTGCAAATATTGCTTTATATATGCTTTTATGTTCAAACCTACATATGGCTGAAGTATGTGTATACATCATTTTTACACATCTACGGATATTGTTCAACATTATGAGATATTTATATATGTATATGTATAAATATATATATTTTTTTTATATTCAGGTAACATATTATCTCTTCAAGTATAAAAGAATGATAACTTGTTGTTGAGAAATTTAAAAACCTGCGAAAGTTATCTTTAAGCTAGAGAAGCATTTCTTATAATTTTTTCTAGCCTAAGATTTTACTGTCTCCAATAACAGCGAATATTGCTTCAATGAGAATAAACAAATAAAAATATTATAGTGAGCCATGGTCCACCATTAAGCACCCGACAACACTTCATTTAATACAGCTACTGCTTCAATAAGATCTTACGTGCGAATCCAAACCACTTGGTATGGTTTGATTCAAACCACTTTTCCATCTCTCCATCCCGCCAAAACGCATGGCTGTACAAAAATCATTTAAAATATCTCTAAAATTGAGACACAAAAAACGTGGGCACACAGCCAGATAGACGGACAGATGGACAGCCAACAAAAAAAAGGTGGATCATCAAGTTTTCCTAGGTCTTCTATACATCCCCACAAACGTTATATCCCCTTGTACCGTAAGTGCTGTACGGTATAAATATTGATGTATTGAGATAATGTTTAGACCTCGTTATAGGCTTCACGTTGAGGAATGAGCGAAGGGACGATTACCCAAGTGGAAGATGAGGGAGATGAAAGAGTAACTTTAAGCTTATAATTCCACTTATTTTGTACAATTATGGCTATTGACACTTATGCCCTACGTTGTTAAGATAACACGATTTTCTTGTTTCATTTGAAGTCATATAACTTTGTCAGGAGGTAAACGCAAGCTCTTTAGTTCTAGTTTAATTGAAATTAATTCCGATATCTTTTCTAAAGAAACTGATTTTCGCGATCGTATCTTTTTCTCGTAACTTCTCGTACCTGCATTTTGTTAAGCCTCGTAATCAATAACAAAGAAAATGCAAAAGCACTTTCGAGTACCTAGTATATCCATAGCTCTATAGGTAAAATATTAAGTCGTTTATTTTTTTTTTCTCATTTTATTAAGTCTTTTTATCTGGATGACAAAGAAAGAAAAAAGTAAAAAGAAATAGGGTAACAACACCGTGATACAACAACGACACTATTGAATTGTATGTTGAGAAAATAGCAACTGACGACACCCAAAATCACAAATTATAAAGATAAGAGCATACAATGGAATTTATTTCTATTTTGGCATTTCGGGTATTCTTGCTGCTTGATTGCTACGTAAATGCGTTAACATGGAGTCTTATATCATGCGTCCTCTTGTGTGCTCCCTCTTTTTCTAATATAATTTCCTTTAACATATAATTTTTTGTGGTGTTTTTCACCCTAAAATTATTGTGTTTTTATTTTTGATAATAAGAAAATCTATTAGATTTTTTATTCCATTTGCACCAAAAAGAAAATCGATAGAAATCGATTGCGTCAATATCGCATTCGAAACACTCAAAAGTAGGCATCATAATTACATATTTTATAGCAATTAAAA
This sequence comes from Glossina fuscipes, assembly GCF_014805625.2. Classification (NCBI taxonomy): domain Eukaryota; kingdom Metazoa; phylum Arthropoda; class Insecta; order Diptera; family Glossinidae; genus Glossina; species Glossina fuscipes. The sequence goes on from NW_023998517.1 coordinate 1,296,255, forward strand.
ATAGGCATCGAAAATGTGCGATTTGTGGGATCTAAAAGTACGCCTCACAAATCTATTTAAAAGATGGCATCAGACAGCAGACAGAACGAATAACTGAAGGCCACCTTTTAGTCTTTTTACATTGAAATATAGAGAAATAGAGAAACAAGTTCCAAATTCGAACAAAAGGATAAAAATGGATTTTGTTGTTTAGCTGACTTTGCCACAACTAAACAGAAATTAGCTTAAGAATCTAGGCAGACCTGGAACAGTGAAATGTAGCAGATACGATTCGACTAACTTTAAATCACTTTTAGTTACTATAGTAAACATATTTATTTATGATATATGATAAAATGTAAAAAGTATCAGATTGTAGGAAAATGGCATTTCTCGCAATTCCGTTACCTTTTCTAAAGCACTCTATAACTAGTAGTGCTTAAGGATTACGCATTCAACTTCGTCTTTATATATTCTTTTCTTCGGCCTGCATTTTAAGTAGCACCGACAAACCTTTGCTATTATTTAATTCATGTCAAACATTTAACACATGCACAAACTCATATATGGACCGTTGACACGCACCGGAAGTTAATATCTGCCATGTGTTCTCTTAAGTTTTGCTGTTATTTTGCGTGCATTAACTTGCCGTTGGCCGATGTTTAATTTGGAACGTGTGTGTTTTTTTGCCACATCGTATATTACATACTCCTGTAAACCCCCCCCTCCCCCTACCCCTCGTTAAATAACTACAACAACAACAGCTAAACTAAATGCCGTAAACATTAGTGTTGTTGTTTGAAAGTTTCGTTTGCTTGTTCGCCATTAAGGCGTTAACTTTAACGTTTGCTTATATTCTTATTTTGTTTCTCACATTCTGCTACAACATACGCAATTTTCTATTAATTTTACAATAATTTACCCGAAAAATTTACGCCTACTAACCAGACTTTTCTCCTTCTTTTTTCCTCGGTCGGTGGTCACGGGTGCCATTATAGTCAAGCTTTTGTTTTTCCTTTTTTTTAAACAGGAACCAATAAAATCTAATTTCACTTACATGCAAAATATATTGAGTGATAACAGAATCTGTACAAAAAAAATATCAGAAACACAAGGGAAGAGAGTTGAAAGAATAAATTTAATTGTCGACTGTATTGTGTGTTAAACCGATTTCGACACGTGTTATTAACACTTATAAAGTCTTAAGCAAGTTTTATACAAACACTTATACAACGTCCTCATGATACAAGGATAGTTGCACAATAAAGATAACATGTTATCTTAGGTCCACATGAGAGGTCGAGTAAGTAAGAATCGCGATAGTGTTCACGTTGGTCGTAGTTATAGTGAAAGCCCAGTCGGTAAAGACATAACATTGGCCTATTGGGCACACGTTGCTAGCACGTACCCTTTTTCTTTCTCTTGTTGTGACACGAATAGGGGACATCGCTTGAGGGATTCGTCCTATTAAAGATAAAAAAAAATTTCTTTTGAGATCTTATGTGATTGTAACAAAACCGACAGGTGAAATGAAATTCATCTTCAGAGCAAACGACCTAAGCCAAGGAAAGTGGTAATAAACAATTGAAATTTGACAGACAAGTTGTCATTCTATATCTTTCAATCAGTCAGTAAATGTCTGTACTATTGGAGAACGGGAGCATTTTTGGCCCTTCTTCCTGTCTAAAAAGTAAAAAACATATTCAGTGACGAACACATCTCATATACCAATCAGCGTTATTTTAGAAAGGATTGGAAAGAAGGCAAAATAGAAATTTGCATACTTGATTTTATTAAGTGGGCGTGGCTAACATATTCTATTTTTGTAGAATAATCAGAATTTCGGAAATTTTTTATCGTGTATCTGTTGTAGATTGTTAGCAACGAGTAAAAGACACGACCAGAACAAGTGTTCTCAGCGTTTGCTGTATAGAATTGTGGGCCTTGAACTGTAGGCGTATTCTTGGATCTCTTCAAGTTCCTTTGCAAACTTATAGACGACATCTTCTTTTTTTACGAACGGGAGAATCATCCTACATAGATCCTGCACAGTCGGCCAGACGGATAGATGGACAGGCTTATAGACGGCCATGCTTAGATGTATTTCTAATTTGAAACGAGCCAACAAATTATATGCTTTAGGTAGCTTTTGTAGCTTGTTCCAACTTAATGTGAAGATACGGAAAAAAGTGAATATAGATGGGCGTAATCAAATTTTTCCATTTTTGTGCAGGTACGTCATCATTGTCCATAGGATATGTATTCAAATTTTTGCACATTTATCTGCTATATTTTATGAGTAATGATCAAAAAACCAATTTTTTATTCTTATTGAAAAACAGACATAGTCTCAGTTTATGCGATGCTGGGACGTCCTTCGCCCGATTTGGCCCATTTTCAATGCCAACTCTGCAGTTTATGTCGTTGTTTTGCGGGAGAGTGGGAAAGGGAATGCTTACAACAGACTTCGCACAACGGATAGACGGACATGCTTGAATCTATTCCGAATTTGATGCTGATGGAGAATGTATACACTTTGTGGAGTCTCTGAAGCTGCATTCCGTTCCAAACGTTTTGACGAAAGGTATATAATCCTCCTCCTTAGCTGATGAGCATAAAATCTGTCTTTTATTTAACATAAGCGAAAGTATTTTTGCTTTTCATTTATTTTAAGAATTTTTTTATTTTTTATTATTGAAGAATTCTGTAAAACAATATTAATTCATTGGCACGAAATAAATGCTATTTGTCGGATACGTGCTTCTGCTCTAACGTGTTTGTATAGTGTTTGTGCGACTTTCTCTTGTTCTAATTATTTTTGTGCTAAACAGTTTTTTTTTTATGTATAGGTGTGCAATTATTAACCAAATGCACCGGCTTAGCCATACGAACCCACGTAGATATATGTAAGTGTTTGTCTACATTTTGTAGCATTATTTTATGATCTGAAACAAATGAGGTAATAATAGCAATAATGGCGTATTTGTGGCTTAATATTTTGGGCAAGGTCAGGCCAGCAAGCAATCGAATAGAGGAAGAAATATGTAAAGTTCACGTGTAGAAGATCAAGGTTTGTGGGTTTTCACAAGCATAATGCAAGTGTATTTCGTAACAATGTCTGCATTATTTGAGCAACAACAATAACAGTAATATATATAATAATATAAATAACCTAATGATGACGGATAATTTAAAAGGTCAATGGGTTTCTGTTTTCCATTTCCCGAACGAACTACGTAAGATAAAAGACAATAAAATATTTTAAAACAATTACCACACACACACACACACACAGAAAAACGAAAATCAATTATTACACTCATCAGTACATTAATTTTTTTCATCCCAGAAGGTTCGAAACGCAAACTAGGGACTCTTTGCTTCATATAGCGTACCGTTCAAAAGCAGAAACAATCTTTCAATTTTTTTTTTTTTTTTTTTTTTTGCCGTAAAAGAGATATTTTCTATCTCTTCCTTTTTTTATCTATTTACATCAAAGATTTCCATCGGCACTGTGATGTAGAAGAGCATTAAAGTTATAACATTAAAAGAGAGTTTTACTAGAAAATTGACTTGAGCGTGTCCCGTAAAGGTCCAAAATCATCGTATATTTGAATTGCAAACTATTTCCGCTTTGTCAATTGAATAAAATTACAATAAATTCTAATAAAAAGTTGATCGTCGTCTATTTTTCTAAGTTCATCTGTAAAAATATTCTTATAGCATTATTTTATATACATATGTGTGTATGTTATATGTACACACATGTATATCGTTAATTTTCTATTCAAATGAACAGGATTATAAGCGTCGCTGTTATTTATTCGACTGGCGGAAGAAAGTAAACGAAAGAAAAACGTTTTTCAGTTTTCCTTAATTCTGCGGATGCATTAAAAGTGAAACCTAACACTAGGGAATGATGTGTATATTCTTTCCGTTTTTCATTTCAAATATCTAAACAGGATTCGCAATACTCATAAGGCATCTTATAGAGTTTTTATTAAGGTAAAGCTCGAAGTTGATTTCACCGCACTCCCTTGCCTATCTACTTAGCTCTCGCTTTGTCAATTGTAGCCGCTAGCAGAAGTGTAGATCGTTAGGATGGACTGGAACGATGATAGCACATAACTCTAAGTATGTATAGTGGGTTGAAAGTAACGCAAATCGCGATATGTTAATTTCCTTTGTCCCTCATTCAATTTCTCTGAATGCTTGCCCTATTCGGCTTTCAGTATTGTATAATTGTATTATGTCAGAAAAAAAGTTCATGACATTTTTTGTCTAAAATTCAATAATATTTCTCTTATATATGAAATTCATGAGATGTGCGCCGTTTTGACCCAGAAGCTTTTATTCCTTTTCTTTTGCTGATTTTCTGGGATACTTGGGCGAAAAACTGAATTAAGTGATTCTTACTAATCTTTTCTGATTTCAGCTTTGCGCTATGAGTATAAACACACTGGTAGGTAAGAATCGCGACGACCAAGTCAGACTTCGCAGGTTCAAATCTGAAATGTGGCAGGGTTTACTTTACTCAGAGGTATAGTGAGAAATGACATAACACTTATCGATTAAATGGAGATATCCACTGGACTATGGCTACATTTTCCTCTTTCCTCAGTCCCTTCTCACCGTCACCGTATTACGAATATGACTAGCATGCATCCTCTGAACAATTACTGCATATTAATATATATACCTTTATATATATGGAGACCAAAACAAAGGATAATCGAGGGGGTCGAGTCCAAATCGTCGCATTGAAACTTTCCAGCCGCTTACAGTTCTACCACCGAACATTAGCGAAAAGTGTGAAAGTCATAAAATATGAAACAGTAAAGAAAGGGTTTCAGAAAGAAAAAGTATACTACGGAGAGCAAAGCAAATGATAAGCAAACAGGCTGTATGATGGGTGCATCAAAACTTCCCAGCCATGTACAGTTTTACCGTAAATCGTTATCTAAAAGCCTGAACTTCGTACAGTAGAAAGGGTAAAGACCTTAAAAGAGAATTTTAGTGAAAGCGGTAAAGGAATACCTCCGTTGCTACAGAGAAATAAAGTGAAATAAAAATTCAATAAACTATAGCCGGTAGTTTTACAAAACTCGCCAAACCAACAAAAAAAGGCCTGCAATGCCGAAACCATTTCAAACTCAAAATTGTGTTAAAGAACTCTCTTGTTTCGCCAAACATAAGAAATGAAATAATTTCTTTCATCATAACGCTGACCACAGCATCATGCGGAAGCTTGCTTATATAACAACGTTTGATTAGTAAACCAAGCCAGAACAAAACCACAGGGAATGTGTTTTAACACAATGGCAACATTTTTTAAAATATGTTTTTATTCACATAAACACAACTAGTGTGGCGTCTATTGGATGGAATAAAGTAAAATTACGGAGTATTTTAAGTTTTCACAAACGGAGGAAACCGCTGTAAAATGTTCAGAAAATCAATTTTTTCATTGGTTTCAATGAATTCCTGAGAATACAGTCGAGAATACTCGACAAACATATTAAAATCAAAAATTTTTAAAAACTTCTTGCACTTCCCTTGCTATAGGGAAATTGATAGAATTTTTTAAATCGCTTTGGAACTAGTTTTACTGTGGGCCACACAGACTCCCCAGTTAAAGATGTTGCGATAGAATGGCTGGGCTGTTGCCAATGTCGTTCGTCTGCAAATATCACTCATATTTTCATTTTTTTCTAATTTTTTCTCTCTTTCTTTTCTTTTTAATTGAATTTTATTTCTTAAAATCATTTATTGAGTCGTCGATAACTCACGGGGAAGTTGGTAACATTAGCAGGCTTCGAGTTTCAAGCCGATAGATATATAATAGCGATGCGTTTATAAAAATACGGTTCTTTTAGGGCGTTCGAGAAGTCATTTCGTTTTTTCACAACAGTAAATTTAATTGCATCTCGTCACAGCCAAGTTTACATAGTAGGCTTACTATCTTCATACATTTTATAACGGATATCGTATTGCTTGTGTGGACCAAACTTTTTTTAATTCTGCGCAAAAGATTTCGTTTGGTGCCTTCTGAAATATTCAAGGTAGCGACCAGCATTTTCGGCGTACTTTACTATTCCCATTACTAGCGGGAAGGTAAAAATGATGTTCAAGCATAAGGAAGCAATGAATGGAAAGCCAGTAGGGCCCGATAATGATAAAATAAATGCATTAATTGACGCCACTCGTCGAATTACAACCCGTGACATTACTGGGAGTTTAAATCTATTGAATTCGCCTGTTCTTGATAAAATATTTATACATCATAAAGAGATTGAGTTTTGGTTTGGGCAAAAGAAAAGACATTTTTTTTTTTCAAATCAACCCACATATGTCCTTCCTCCTCAAATTGTAACGTCTCTTGACTGGCATCTTATCAATAAAACATCAAGTAATAGGAAGCAACGGAAACACGGAAGCGTTTTCCATATTATTTTTTTATCTCCATTAAATTTTTGCGATTTTGTTTAAATCATTTAATGAAATAATTTGTATTAAATATTCATACGTAGATATGTATATATATATATAAATACATATGTGTGTATGCATGTATAACAACTTTTATTCGACGCTGCGGTAGGTCTCTTCTCTTCGGTAATAATAGATTTAAAAAAAAAAAAAAAAACATAAGGCACATATGGAAATTCCATCACATTTTTGTCATTTATTTAGGTTTTAATGACAAAACAAAAATACTGAACGTATCTAAGTTGAAGAGCACAGTTGGCTTAAATAAAATTAGAAATAGTGTACGCGCATATGAAATTCGCGATTTGTGTTTACGTGACTGCGCGTTAGTAAAACAGGCGTAATTGAAAAAAAAAAGCTTATAACATACACACATACATGATTAGTAATTTAATTTAGCCATTCGTTGTATACGTATTATGTGTGGCTACGTGTTTATAAATGCCAAGAAAATCGACACTAACAACAACGACAGTAACAAGAACAACAACAACAACAACATCAGTACTAACAGAAAAATTAATTTAACGCATGCATTATGACTGCAAATAACACTCATTTCGATTGTGCGTCCATAAAAAAAAGCGGTGTCGGTGTTAAACGTGCCTACAAACATACATATGTAAGACTTGATTGTTCACGCAGTTCCTATCTATCAAGTACATCTACATATGTACAAAAGTCTAAACAGTCATACATACCGTATGGACATTCGCGGTTATTTGGAAATGCATGTCATTGTGATCTCTTTGCCTTTGTTTTTCTGCCTTTCTTTTTTTCTTTTTTTTTTTCTTCTTCTGTACTATTATTGGTGTAGTTGTTGTTGCTGTTGATTTCTGGTGTAATAAGCCACAAACGATTATAATCGCTATTGTTGACGCCATCGAGTACAAACTGAAGTAGTGAAACGTATTCATGCGTACGTACGTATGGTAATACGCATGTGTGTACACTTGTACGTATGATAATTTTCCATTTAAAATGATGAGCGTATTTACATGCAATCCAATGCTTTTACAAAATTGCATTGGACTTTTCCTTCTTTTTTTTGTGTAAGTGCTATACAAGAGGCGTTGGCAAGGCGAATATCGTTCGTGTATAAATTTCATATATTAAATAGTCTAAAAAGTATTGAGCTTAATAATAAAGCTTACATTACATGACATATATGACGCACATGGTTTTTTGATTTCCTAAAGATACAATAGATTCTGAAATTGACAGTTAAATCGTGCCTTTGCCTATCTATTCATTGTTAGATGCTGCCATCGCAACAATTGCATAAATTCGTTGAATATTAATTAATAGGAGGCATGAACGGATGTATGGATTGTAGGCCTACTAGAAGACGCTAGAAGAGATATTGGCAAACAGTCTCTTTGCTCTCACAATTATACTTGTATTTGGAAAAATGTTTTATTAGGTACGAAGAGTTACGTAATATCTGTCATCTAATTGCACCCTCCAAGTATTAAAGCGAATGTTTTAAAGACTTTAAATCATTATTTCGTGTGGTCCATTCGTGTTCATGTTCTATTCAGTTTGCAATTGCGAACGTGAATAAATGAATGCATGTGTTCATACATAAAATACGATAAAAAGCAGGAGTTCATTCAATATTCGCCAATTGTACAAAACACTGATAAGGGAAGAGATTTTCTGTAACGAAGAATGATGAACAGAAAATTCGTGTAGGCAATATGTTGTACAATAGCACCACATAAACGTACATACACTACATTTACATTTACATATATCTGCAACTCTCATACGCCCAGGAGTACCGTATGTTGTCCTAGTGGAACATTTCGCATGGTAAAGCAAGAACTAAATTAAAAAAAAAAAAACGTACAACGGAAAATTTTTTACATGCAGCTAAAGTCGAACGTTGTCATACCTTTCATCAGGGCAGTGCTTTTGACTCGGAGAATTAGCCTTAGAGAGATATACCTTAGAAAATTTTATGTATATGTGGATATGAACTCCTCTACTAATTTCTCCTCTACAGGGCGACTATAACTGATAATTTTTACTCATCGTCGCAAACTGAGATGAAACAATTTTTATGTCTGAGCAGGGTTGCAACAAACGGTCAATTTCGCACCCATCTTCTACTTCGCTAGGGCTTGACAAAGCATTTGTATGAAATTTGAAACCTTTTACGAAGTTCTCTTAACGATTTGCAGATCTTAGCATAGCCTAAGTGTATGCATGATCTTTGCGTACGCAGCCTTATAGGCCGATTTGTTTAGACCCAACAAAATATATAAATATCTGCACGCAAACATGAAATCGGATCAGTGGCTTTTCATTCGAGGGGAGTGTGGCAAATACTTAACTTTTTTTTATGTCGTTAGATGCACGAAGAAATTGCTCTAATGGATGAGAGATTGTCCCGGAAAAATATTTTTGAAAACTTTTTGTAACCAATAAGCGATGAAAAATGAAAAAGTTCAGAATGAAAGTTATAAGAAGCCTACTGGAAGGTCATCATAAAAGTGTACCATTTGGGGGCGTCATCGGATGAGTTTGGTAGACTCAGACCTCGCCAACGTATAATGTGACCTTCACAAGCAGTTCAAAAGGAAGATCGGAAAACGATCACAGGATTTCATTATCTCTTAAATATCGGCAGAAATTGAGGCTTTGTTTCATTCTCTACCGAATCTTCGCATGATATTCAGTACAAGGTTCATAGAATCGCACCTTGCAATGATATTACAAAGTTGACAGAAGGCCGTGGTGGTGAGTGTGGAATTTCATAACGTGTAGAACAACGTTCTCGACATGGCTTTTCGCTCCGTTTGCCGTAAAAGGAAGTGTGACTAGAAGCTGAGACTTCGCAGTAAACGGACAGAACAAAGCGAATCGAAAAATCAAATGCGGTCCGCCAATTTATTTGCCTACTGTTGGGTACTGCAGATACAAACTGAATTACTAAACTAGTACATCTCTCGGCTTTAACTTATATACATGCATAACAGAGTGGCGTAGAGAAAAACGGCGAAATGAAATGTAGAATCGAAAAAACCACGCAGCTGAGCCGAGCCAACAGCCAACAGCCAACAGCCAACAATACCAAACAAACGCATACATACCTTCACAAATATGTTAGATACACATAAAGCATTTGTAGTAACTTGAAATGTATTGTGTATGCGTTGTGAGTACTAAAAGCGAACTTGGAGTCCTTTGAACGGAAAGTATTAGGGAGAACTTGTTACGGTATGTTCGTTCATAGCATTTCGTATCACGCGATTCAGTTTCAATTTTTTCCTATATTTCTTTTTCTTATTTTTCATTTATTGCTGTACATTTTTCTTGTTTAGGTATTTTTGTTTCCACTCCTCCCGTATTTTGCTGTAATATAAAAAAGTTAGTGTGAGTGCATAAATACCGTTTTACCAGCATTGCGACTGAATTTCCATCTATCTTCATGTCACCCAGTATATGGTGTAAAAGAGATAGACAGATCAATATACATATATAAATATATCTTGGATTGCCTGCAGCTAGGAGTAGCGGGCAGATTTGTAGGTTCCCTTAAACATTCGAACGATGGGGTTGAGTTACTTTCATAGTTTTGATATGCAGTACCACTCGTCCGGGAACTTTCTTATATATATATATATATATATATATATATATATGCATATATATACATATATATACATATATATATAAACGTCTAAACATAACTTCTGCTCTAGAAAGCCTCGTAGATAGTTGTGGTTTTCTTGCATAGTTTTGCAGCAATGATGCTGGCCGTTGCTGGGGGTAGCAGTGGTGGTGGTGGTGGTAGCGATGGTGTTAATGTTGGTAGTAGTGTTGGTGATGGCGGTAATTGTTGGTTACGTGGATTGCTTTCTGCATTGTTTGGCTAAGCGAAAAGAAGTGCTGCCATTGTTTTTGCTAGTTCTGCAGCAGTAGCACAAGCAACAGCAACAGCCAGTACTGTCCTAAGCGTGATTTATTACTCACGACCCTGAAACATTGCTCATCGCCACTTCTTTTTTTAGATTTTATTTTCCTGTTTATTTTCTTTCTAATTTTGCAACAGCTGCTGTTTAAAGTTTTTTTCAAGTTTTCTTGCAAAAGAATTTTTTTTTAATAAATTGCAAAATTTGAGAAAAAACGATAGTTTTGAAAAAAGGGTACAAGAAATAATTCGTCAAAACTTGTGATATAGAAATCATGTAAAAATCTGGTTTTGTTCTTAAATTAGGAAAAACTTCTCATATACTTAACAAGCGAAAGGGACAAAGATGATAGTAAATTCCAAGGTGGAGAGGAAAAATATTAAAAACAGCTTTTGACCGACGTACGATCTAGGGGTACTCGAAGATTGATTGATGGATTAGTTGTGTACGAATTTTATGAAAGACTATTAGTTGGAAGCTTATCAAAATTTCGTTTCTGTATTTTTATGCTTTCATCGACGATGTGCAGAACGTGCTTTTATCGGGCATCTCTATTAAACGTAGCTGGAGAACTAGCTTCCTCGTGAGCCATTGCTTGCACCATCTTTAATATGAAACGATGTCAGTCCAGAACGACTGACATCAAACTCTTCCTTCCAAACTCCTTTTTTGTCCCCATATGTAAGAAGTAGTCTTCAACTTACAGTAACGTTCGCGATTAGCAACTCGAATAAGCTTCTTCATGCCCAAGTAATCCTTTGATTTTTTAAACGTATCATGTTCTTATGGTAACCTTTCGTCGACAGCACTAGTTCTTCTCATTTTCTATACCAGTTTTACTGCAAGGATATATCAAGTTTGTGCGAATATTTGCAACACCCAGAATGACTTGAGATAGATCCTCCTTTTTTATTGTTTATCCGTCGGTCCAACTTATTGTGTTTAACGTATGGGTCACAATTTTAGAGATATTTCAGTGAAATTTGGTACATCGACCTGTCTTCGCCGAAGCATGGACCTCATTGAAAATGGATCGGATCATACTATTTTTTATTGTACTATAGATTTCCGTAGAACGCTTTAGTTTGACAAGTCATTATATGGATAACTGTATCAAGCGAAGTATTTAATGGTGGGGCGTATAGTGTTTTTGCTTATTTAATTTTATAGAGAAAATTTTTAAAGAAAAGAATAAAATTATTTACATTAACTTGGCTGCGCGTTTACATTTAACCGTCATCAAGAACATTGAATTATTCTCATTTCAATTCAATGTTTGTTATCGCACATCTGGGAGTATCATCTCATGGAAACTTTTGTTTTCGATTTTCAGTCGAAACAATTTAAAAACGTTAGCAACAACCAATTATTTTTCGATTAGTTTAGCTATCCACCACACACACACACAGTCACATATATCTCACTCCATCAAATTTATTCTTCAAAAACAACATTTGTTTCCTTGCTAACATACACATGCACACACGCTACAAATACAATATGTAGAAAAAGAACTAAACAGGAAGGAAGACCTAAACCCCTCCACCGCTAAATACAAAAATTATTATTATTATTTTATAGAAACTTGTGCTGCATTCAGCAATTGTTTGCATTAAGAGGCAACTTGGAACACTTGGAAGGGAAAATAAATAAATAATCAAAAATTATGCTATATATATAAAAGTAATAACAAAGAAATTTTGGTACAAACTCAGGAAGTGTCTAGAAACGTTTCGCCATATTTTACGATTCCCAAGGAGTTACAAAAGGCGTATGAACGTCTACACGCCTCGCTTATTATCATTACAGCTACAGACAAACGTGTCTAAAAAATCAAAGTAAAACTTTATTGCGCTACATAAGCAGGCGTCAAATCTTGTAATTATCAAAATTATCTGCGCCCGAGGGAGCCTTAAAGGGCTAAACGGTTAATGCGCTATGGGGCATTAATACCCCATAGATCGGTTTTATCGCAAAATTATACTTTATTTGATAAACTAAAACTCGACTAAATATTCTTCGCTTCTCATCAGTGTGTACTCCTTGCGTGATATATTCTCGCTTAGGATCAATGCACGCACAACATGCAGTAATATATTTCGCCAGGATAATAAAGTAATATTTTATTATTTTAGTTAGTTCCCTTTTATTGTTGCCCTGCTGCTCAAGTAGTAGAATAAACATTTCAAAGCACGAAAAGAAAGGCTATTAAACAAATAAACGATCACAAACCCACACAAGGAAACAAATTCTATCAAAAAGATTGTGTTATCAACATTAGAAGACGTCATCTAGCTTATCCTTCCAGCGCGTTAACGGCAGCTGTTTTAAGCTCCTTCCCAAAGAACGTAACCGAAATGAATTATATGTTTAGTATTTGGTATTTTTAAAAGCAACATTTTCTTCTTTTTTAAATAAAGCAAAGCCTTCATAAAATATGTCTCCTTCAAAAGTTAAGAAGTATAGATCCACAGTAATTGGGAAATTTACACATCGTCACGCTTTAGTGCGATAATATAACTTGTAATTAAATTGTCTTCAAGGCATAAAATAATCGATATTTCAAATTAAATTTGCATATAAATACAAATACTCTATGAACTTCACTGTATATATACCGCCTACAACACCGCGTGAAAAGTGATAAATAAAAATTCATCACCTAGAGTACAGCAATTGGGGTTCTATTCGTCCCATTGCCGTGTTTGTTAGTCATGAATCGATCACACCATTGAAACATTTCGTTGAAAGTCAGGCAGCCATTAATGGGTTATGTGATTATAACACTACCCTGCAATCCACTGTTCTTTTCCTGAAAAAATTTATAGACTCACTGCGGAATATAAATTAGCCAGGAAATTGAAGGAGAACCTTGAAGTCAGTACGAGGAGCGATAAGAACGCGATCGACATACATCATCAAACTGTTTGCTTTCAAGCAAGCTAGCACCTTGCTCTCGGCTATCAAATCCCAAAGCAATGCAATGTATTCTGCCTAGAGAGTAGAAGCGTGAGTAGAGGCTTGATCCGAAGCACGCAGAAAAAATTTTATATCAAAAGTAAAGCTCTAAACTAATACGCAATTGTGGAACCATTGCTTCGAAGAGAGATCAAAATTATCAGCCTCTAAGGAACAGTGCAGTCGGGATGTTCTCTAAAAATCAAACTGAATCCCTTTACTAGTGACTTTTCAAAACTCTAGAGCATAAAGAGAGATTCAAGTGAATAAATAGGCGCTTAGGAGACAAACTCGGGAATAGCCTACAGAGGTTTAAGGACGCAATCGGGCACTTCAATTTTCATATGGGTTTGAATAAAAAGCTAAAGTTGATAGTTGGACGGCTAGCGTTCGCGAAGCATGGTTAACAGAATCGTTATGGCTGACATATACATATATATATATATATATATAAATAAAGTCTATGAACTAAACTAATAAGATCTCATATGCGGATAATTTCAAATATGTTGCTTGTACTTGCTGTCTCTCTGATACTGATGATTTGCTGATTATTGCCGCCACTGCCATTTTTACTTGCTGTGGTTAATGCGGTTCGCAGCAAGTTTTTTTATTTTCGTTTTATGTCTTTAAATAAATATATAATTTTATATACTTCGCAAGCGCTTGCATTGTTTAAACGGGAAGTTTGCCTCTACGACTATGCATAAAATGTAAGAATTGATGACAATTTATATTTTCTGAATAATAAAATTCGTTATGAATTAAATGAATTTATTTCATGTAATAATTGCTATAACGTAATATATATGCATGCAGGCATACATATGTGCATGCTCGCATCAACAGCTCGGACAGGAATGGTATATAAAAGAACGCGGTCTAATAGAAAAGCGATTTTTTTTTTTTTAATTATTTAATAAAATCTTTTCGTTTTTGTTAAATTTGATGAAAATTAATTTTTTTGGTTTTCTTTTTTTTTTTGCAAACCGCTCTCTTCTGGTTAAAGCTTTAAAACAAAAAGTTCTTTGAATATATATATTAATTTTTTTTTCAATTAATTACATGTGCGACCATTGTGTGTGGTCATGTGTGGTTTTTCCATTGTCACTCGCCAAAGACCCAACACGTAATGCAGTTGTTGTCTATTGTTGCACTCCGTACTATTATCGGTTTTGCATTCTTTGCGTCTCATTGTTGTTATTGCTATTATTCTAGGAGATGATGGCCATGGTGACCAATGAAAGCGTTTCATATTTTCGGTACATTGCATTTTGACAATTCAGCTCTGTTGGACACTTACGTGGAATGAACAAACGGGGAGCATTTTTGCAATCATCATCAGTGGTGCTATACGATATGCTATGGCATCGCATTGCACATAACAATACAATGCAAATCCGCGAATAGTTTACAAAGGAATTGTTTTCATGTTACGGAATAATCTGTTTAGCTTGTGGTTTAATCGTAGCTACGTTGTTGCTCATTGTATTTCCACAAAAACAAAAAATTTCTAAAATTTGTTTATTTTTGATGCATTCAAAGTTTGGTTTGAAATATATATTGTAATAAAAATTAAATAAGATTTATTTCGAACCAGCAAATATGCGACGCTTACCCTAAAGCTAAATATCGGTACAACCGAAGAGCGCGCAATAAGGTCCAAAAGAGCTACGTTACACTTATAAAGAAATGAAAAAATGTTTGTAAGCAGGCAAGTGTAACGGCCATACTTGGTTCTGTATGGGCGACTATAGCAATAATTTATCGAAACGCGCATATCATTAGCAAATCCTGAGCAAAGGACTGCAGCAGATGGAAGTTTTTAATAGGTCCCCTAATAATTGCAAGAAGAGTGCCTCCGGTACCGGGTGAAAAATTTGATGTGTTTTTGAAATCACAGTGAACTGATTATTTTCTTGTCCATTGCGGCGACATATATATTTATTTACATTCCGTTTTATTTGTTCTAGTATGGCCACTATTTATCACTGTACCACAGATTATAATTTTAACATTGTATAGATATTTCGCTAACCCTGCACTATTATAAAAATTGTTAGCGTAAACATTCTGCAAATTACTGTCATTCCTTAAATATAACTTGAACTTACAGGCATAACCCCGTCTTAGATTCACATGCCATTGTATTTAAAATTTCACGGTATTATAAACGCCGAACTTCTGTCGATCACGTCATGGAATCCTTCCGTCATCTAATGGCGAGGTGTGAGTGAGCTTGAGGCGGGCTTTGAAAAGTACAAATGTATGCCGACGAGAGTTTAAAGATATACCCGAACATCTGCACACGAAGACAATGTGTTAAGGAATTCTTGCGGTAGATCGTTCAAAGAAATTTGTCAAAGTTGTTCAGTGATCGCAGGATAAAAATGTTGAACACGACTTCTCTTATCCTCTTCCTCCCCTGTAACTGCCCCCAAAACCAATTAAGAGTTTATATGCTGTTCTTAAGTATATAAATACTTCTCCGTAAATTATAT
This sequence comes from Glossina fuscipes, assembly GCF_014805625.2. Taxonomy (NCBI): domain Eukaryota; kingdom Metazoa; phylum Arthropoda; class Insecta; order Diptera; family Glossinidae; genus Glossina; species Glossina fuscipes. Next base: position 1,312,102 of record NW_023998517.1, read on the forward strand.
AACAGAGTAAGTAAATGCTTCTTAAGAAAGTACACAAATTTCCCCTTTTTCGTGTCCCGTATTTCGAAGACTTTTTAAAAACAACACTAGCGTGTTGTCTTCAAGGGGCTGAAAAGCCTTGTACTCTCTCAAGTTTTTAATTAAGTTTATAACATCATAACAGGATGACATACATGCAGAATAACTAATGATGAATCCATATGATATATTTAGATGCTCAACATCGTCAAGCCTGAAATGATATATGACGGAATATGACGAAATTTTGAGACCTTCCGTTAAAAATCGTATGCATTCGTCAATAGTGACGATATCTACATATCACTCTACGAACCTGTTGACTGTTGTACTAACTTTACTTCTAAGTTAACAAGTGAAGGCAAAAACGATTTCTTTGCTTTAATTACGATAATCATAGAGATCATGCCTATTTACCGAGTTGCGAATTGTAGTGGCATGCTTTTTATTATCTAGACCTAGACAACAGCCATAGGCAGACATGGTTAGATTGATTCAGATAGCAGTCTGAAATCATGTTAAATATATTAAGGTTAGCCAACCTGTCAGACCGCATTAAATATATTGAGGTCAACCAACCTCCTCCTGTTGATAATGCAGCAATAACAACGAAAACAACAAATGTTTATTTGCTCACAGCTACTGCAACTAGCAAAGTATTAAGAACAATGTTTTAACACGTTTTGATACCCAGCCTTGCAAAGCAGAAGTGTGCTAAGTTTAACATTTTATTTGCAGCATCATGGTCCCTATCCATTGAAATATTGCGTACACACACATACATCCCTTCCAAATTTCGTGGGCTACGTTAGATTCGGCGCAAATGTATTCTCTCTAAAGGGGATTGCTTTGAAGCGAACAATATTGATCTTCATGAATAAAGAAATATTTTTCGAGAAAAATATAAAAACATATTTTTTTCTTGAACACGCACCCCTTGTGTGTTACTTAAAAGAATAGAGAATTTCTAGAATTACACTTACCTGCATTGCCTAGAAGCATTGCAAAAAAGCTAAGCGGATTGGAGTCTTAGTATAATAAAAAGCAAATTTAACTTACCTAACATATACGTAGGTGTGTTATAGCTTTTTAATACAATAGTGTACCGTTCCACTACTTTAACAAATACTCCAGACTGGATGACGAGTATCCAAGATTCGTCTTTATGCGATCACAGTTTTCTCGTTCTGCAGTTAAAACTGGATGGAGTTATAAAAATCAAAACATATATACATGAGGAGTACATTCATATATAGTGTTATACATACATATGGATGTATGAAAATACCGAGTGTTTAGTAACTTGTTGAGAGGTGCTGAAAAGTGCTAAAAAATAATAAATAATAACTCTAAGTACCAGTTTACGAATTTACATGTACAGCTTGGAGCTTTTTTTTTTGTTTTTTGTTTTTTGCTTTTCCTCTATACGCGACTATGAATACGATTGTACAATAATTTAAGAAACCGAAAAAATATATATAAATAAAAGAGGTAGAACGAGAAGGCAGCGAAGGTGGCGCATGTCTTAACTTAGTGGGCCGGCTGTGTTGCGCTGCCACTATTGTGTATACAAATGGTTTGAGTCCACTAAAAAAGCGCGCTAGCAAGATTTTATGACTTAAAATAAATGCATGATTTTAAGTATGCGCTTTCCTACCTACTCTGGTATGTTTAACTGCACACACACACATGGATATGAATATAGATTTTACATAATGGTTGCAATGACATTTTCCAGCAAGTGTGAGTGTATGATTATAAGCCTTTTTGCGGTTTGCCGCATATGGAAAGTTTAGTAAGCATTAAGATGTTCATATACTCGCATAGGCGACGAAAATTTTGTCTAGATATACGCATGCATGAATTTATGCGATATTAAAGACTTTTAAGCTTAAAAACAATCTCACTATTTTGCATATAGCTTGAGAGAGGAAAAAAACAACAAAAAAAATCAGAATTTTATGAAACTTTTCTTCGCAGACTGATTTCCTCCATTACTCCTGACTACGAATAACTCTGTCATTTCTAGGATAAACACACACAATAACAGCCTTAGGAAATGGTTCTTATCTTGACTGCTCTTCTGACCAGTCTTCCCCAAGACGTATGTCAGCTTCAGCTTTCAATTTTCTTTCTTCTGCTTGCTCTTCTGCTCCTTCTTCACGTAGAATCAGCAGTTAGTTTGCATCTTCCGTAAGGATTCTACACTAAAGATTCGGAGGCAAAGCGTACAAATTCGAGTTGTTGCAGCGAAGGTTAAGTTTTGATTCAGTTTTGTCCCTTTCAGTAAAATATTCAATGCATCTTGATAGCCTAGAAAAACGCTATTTCCATGGTAAGGAAATCGCAACGCATGAAGTCCGCTTATTCATGACTTTACGTTTTGGGTTTTAGAATGTTAAGCGCAGTATAGTTTGGTTTAGTGAACAGGTAACAAATAACTGGTGTCACCCGCCCAATCTCGTTGTTGTAGGTCATCTTATGTAATAAACATATTCCAGTTTCGGTTAAATTTATTCTGCTTGAATATTATTTGAAATTTTCTTTACTAGGAATAGAAAAAAGAGGTTTGCTTCGATCCAATTCATTTTTTTTTTGCTCCTCAAGTTTTCATCAATTCTATGGTAAAAGTTAATTTAAAAATAATTTATTAAAAATTTTCATATCGACAAGTTGTTTAGCTATAGCAACTTTAATGTGACCAATTATGAAGAAAAGTGGTTGCGTTCTAACATTAATGAGCATAAAACCAGTTAAAGCGTAAACAAATTGTCTTTTCAACAAGGGCTGAAAATTGGTAATATTTTCATCGATAACATCAAAGTTTTCCCTTTTGTCAGTCAGTTACCCAATCCTTCGTTTATATGTTTCTCTAGCACACTATCTCATATCCGAAATCATAAAGCACATGCATACACGAGGGTGGGTTGCAAATATCATTAAAATCATTCCAGAGTTTTTCCCCAAAAGAAAAAAAAAAAAAAAATTGTAAGAAATTTTTCATTTTGCTAACTTTTGCTATGGCTGACAGATTCATTGTCGTTGGAAAATATTTAAAGGAACTTGAAGAACGCAGGAAGAACTATCTGTTGTAGTGTTGTTCGGCACAGAAAAGTCCTTGGCCAATGACATGGGGCTGAGTAAGGCAGGAAAATGTTTTTTTTTTCCTTTTTTTTTTGCTGTCTTTCGATAAAAATGATGAATGACAACATAAATTATGCTGAAGTGTACTAAACAGAGGGTTTGTTGGTTGCGTTTATTTCGATATACATGCCACACTTGAGTGCAAATGATATTCTCCCTTAAATTTTTTTCATCTTTTCCCTTTTTTTTATTTATTTTTTTTCTTGGGACAACGCTTGTTCTTTGTACACTCGTGGTTATATTTCCTTAAGAGCTTTTTGCCAATTTTCTTTTCTTTTTTCCTTTGCTTTTCTTGGCTTATTTATGTTGATATAAACATCCAAGAAATCCTCGATATTTATATGTGGGTGAGTATTTATTTTATCAATGCTTATTTAACTATTCACGAAGTCTAAAATAATCTCATAAATTAGAATAAAGTTTTTTTTGCTTCTACTTCGTAAATATGCAAATAGATGTACATTCCTACGGGAAGAAGTTGTGCTTAAAGAGGGGCTAATTCTCGGTTTGCTATTAATAGATGTGGAGCATTTTTTTATTTCAATTTATTTAAAAAAGTAAGCAAAAGTGACCTTAAATACCGGTAATGAGCGATAGGGCTGTATACAGCTTTGTAATAGCTTTTTTAATATTTCATTTTTAAGAGGGCAAAATACTCCAGCCATTACATATTATATTAAATTTGATGGGCGACACTTTCCTCGTTTCACTAAATATTCTTCTGGGATTTCCCATAGTCTATAGTGTTCGCAGGTATCTTGTCATTACTGGTTTTCGTTCACATCTGAAGCCAGTGCTGTCGACTATATAGATAATTATAGAAAGAAGAGCGTCTTTGTTTCTCTAGGTTCATTGGGTTCGCCTCTCTAGGTAAGGCCCTAGCACAGGCAGCCAAGTTCGGTCTTGACACTGTTTTTGTTTGTTAATAAGAAGCAATCATCAATCAGGCGACGCGCAGAAAAAATGTGGAAAGAGAAGGCAATTTGGTGGCGGTATCTCAATTCCTGTGTACCCCATCGGTAAGTGTTTTGCCTTTACCGACTGAGCGCTCACTGTAGTTACGACTAAAGTCAACTCTACCACACTTAACATTAAAACAACCGCTCACGGATTCTTTCGCGTTTCGATGCTGAGAGACAAAAGATCAGCAGAGAGTTGCGACATATTACAAAATATTCGGAAAAACGTTACTAAGTATTGCAAACTATTCAAACGAATTCACATAACCAACAATTTAATGCACAAACACATCTTTATCTTGCTCGACACTTTGAGGTGCTCTCACAACACCTTCAATTTTATGAAAATCGCCAGTATTAGCGCAAACCTACGGGAAATCATATGCGGTCGTTTAACTATTAATGTCGCCTTTTTCATATGGTTTCAGTTTGTTTGGACTTTTGGGATAGTTGAGATCGGCCGAGCTTGCTCTACCACTTTAAAATATATTCCCCTTTTTTGTAGACACCCATTGCGAGAAGCTTTTAAAAAATAACAGACACGTACTTGTTTTTCGATTATCTTGTTTGATAACAAACAGAAAACAGGAAAACTTATCGGCTATTGGAAGCAAAAGTCAAGTGACAAAAGACTTTCGGCTCGAATTACTTCAAGTTATTTGCAGACCCAGGCACACAACAACCATTAGTTAGAAACAAAACTTTCAGACTTTCTGCGCATTGCCTAAATCGGGAATCGCCTCCTGACTAAAGAGAGACCAACTTCATGCCAGTGAGTATTTACTACAATGTCGAGTTTGTCATATCGCAGAAATTGCAAATAAATTCGCCTCATGTTCTGCAGATTATAGAAAATCTCTTGCAATATTTTTTATTTATGTTGACCTTAGACTTTTCATAATATTTTCTACATAAGCATTACAAGAGGAAAGCAAATAAAAATATTAATACTTTCATGTTTAAATTTATTTGAACGAAAATCAAATTATTTACTCAGCTTAAGTCAACAAACTGAACGACGCTAAGCCAAAATTTTACATTAAGGCAGTGAAGCAGAACACGCACGCACACACACACACACACACACATTGCAAATTTTCGTCAGTAGGCAGAAGTGCGCATATATATATATATATATATACATACATGCACACTATACACACATGTGTATACAATTGTAATCGTTATGCCTAAAGTATTGTTATAAACAATATTTTAATAGTTTAACGCAAAACAATAAATAAAATAGAATCAATTGCACACAGAAATAAAATAAAACAAAACAAGTAAAGTAAAAACACTATAGTGCGCCACGGCCCGCAGTTAAGGAGTCTACATTGACCTATAGTTAGTTATACAACGACTTTTCAAAATATTGGGTTAGTTACAGAGGAAGTGATCAAAATTTGGGTTCAATCCAAATCCTTTTTAGTAACGTTCGTCTTTGGAAAATCGAAAAAAATTGTCACCTACGGGTTGAAACACAAGAAAACAAGATATACAGACGGACAGCGACATATACTCAAAATTACTTTCCGAATCGGTCGGCATAATAAGCAGTGCGTCCATTTCCATTTCTTCTGGATGTTGCATATAACCGCATAAACTTAACGTAACCTTGCACCATAAGTTGTGTATAACAAAGAGTATAACAAATCGAAACGAAACGAAACTAATCGAATGCATATAAAACAAGAGAGTTTTTTAAACAAATAAAATATATTTTTACAAACACACGGCACACTAACTCTCATGAAATGCAAGTTTAGCATTCATATCCTTATGTGTGCATCCAAATGTGTGTAAATATATATAAATATATATGTATATACATTTATATAAATAAAAATTGGAAAAAAAAAAAACAAAACATTTGTACTAAATAACTAAAATACCCCGGAACATCCATGGACAAACCAATGCAGCCGCAATGTATGCAATGAAATGTAAAAATATCAATGAGTTGTATGTGTGAGCACAAATATGAAAATGAAAGGCGCATTATACAATAATAGAAGCAATGTGAACCTAAGCTCAATGCTAAAATGCATAGAAAGATAAAAACAAGTTTAAAAGCTCTGTACTACACACACACACACTTATACATATATACTTGACACAGTGTTCAACGATTGGTTGATAGAATTTTTGTATACAATCAAATTTAGTCCTTCTGTCCTCCAAACTGATACATGTATGTCCATGCAATGAGTTTTAATACTATGATATCATCAATCACACATACACATATGACTATACATAGATATGTACATACCTATACTAGATATGATAGACATTTTAAACAAGTTTAAATTGGAAGAGAAACGGCACGAATAACTATAAAATTGTTCGTTTCCTGCAAGCATGTGTGTGTGTGTATATATGTGTTCGTATTGTCATATTCCATTTGGCTATTATGGTATTTATTAAAAATGACAACAAGCGCAGCAACAATAATATTATGTATAAACCATCAAATCGCATAAGCAAAGTGTAAACAATAATATGGCTGTCGCTAGTAGTTGTAATAGTTGTTACTCCATATCTATATGTACGTATATGTATGTATGTATGTATGTAGATATGGCTGCATATGGACAAACAAGGCTGCGTGCATGTAACGGGGTTTGCAAGGAGATTCTCAATACAAACAAATAAAACATTTTTATTGAAGCAACAAAAACGTATTTGAGTTGTAAGCATAACCATTCAACCCCGAACAACAACAATTTGTAATTGATATTCACATTTAAGTAAGTTTAAGTGTTACATGTAAGTGAATGGATGGATACACATTTAAGAAGGATGGAATATCCCTTGGCAGACGTCTTGCCTGCCTATATATATATGTATATATATATATATGTATACAATCGAAAGACTTGGAATTATATATGTATTTGTATGCAAGGCAAGCAAAGCACTAGCAACAACAATAAAGGCAATAAAAACAATAACAACAACAAATTTTGCCATATCATAACGACGACAACATTAACAAAGACAGCAGCACATGCTAAACAAGGCAATCCGCCCCAGACAAGCAGTCACATCTAACAAGCAAACTTCTAGACTTGGCATATGTGTGCAACCAAATATAAAACCAGAGAATCTACTCATACTCTCATGGTACACGGTAAAAACTTTTTATATAACTTGAAGATTTTCTCATGCATTTTACACAATCATATAATTTTAATATCAAGCGTCGAAGAGTGGAAGCATGCTTGAGTTTAATACTGAGTTGAAACATATCAAGCATATCAATTTTGCCATGTTGGTTTTCCCGTCTGTCCGTCCGTCCATTTACTGTTTATAAAACTTATGAATTCAAGATCAATCTAAGCCGCTTTTGTTCTAACACGAAAGACGGATGTGCAGAAGAGAAATGCGCCTTATGGGCTCTACGAATACTTCACATTTAGTAAACCGATTAAGCCATGTCGGTCTATCCGTCTTTCTAAGGTGATATTCCAATATATGGATAGGAGGCCTATAAACACGGTCGTAGCCATCTAGGTTGAGGGAATTTCAGCCCATAGTTTATATGTATTGCAGCAGACATGCTGAACTCTCATATTTTGAAAATGGATAGAGTATCTAAAATTCGTATTAACTACGATTTTCGATATTTTTGTTTGTAATAGTTATATGTATGAAAGACTATTGCGCTTATATATGTTTATATGAATTCCTGTTTGTTTTCCTTTACATTTTCTCGTGCGCACAAACTCATATGATAAAATGTTGTTTTATTTTGTCAATCGAATTCCAATTCATTTTTCATTCACAGTTCACTGGTCACCTTTACTAAATTTACAATATTTTCCAATAAAAATTTTATTGAGTATCGCATTTGTTGGTGATTTGTGGTTGCAAGCTGCTATTACTTATACATATAAAATTCTTACTATATCCGTGATATTCAAACAATTGTATCTAACTGCGGATCAAGCTTTTGTTTGCTTAAGTTTAAAATTTTCAAGGTGTAATAGACTATAAATTATAGCATTTTAATTTTCAAACTCGAACAAAACATTTGCTAATCCATTAATTACACAGGGGATATAAAAAAATGTTAATTAGAAATGCATTAAAAAGATTTAAAATTTGAAACAGTACGACTTTGTAGAAAATTATATTTGATTCGTAAATGATTCGATGATTGCCAGTTAGCTAGACAGCTAGACAACAGCTTACTTTACTACGAAGCATTTACTAGAAGGCCGTTGAGTTGAGTCAAGATAAATTTATAAAATACAGATCTTCGCAACCTATCGAAATATTAAGTTAATGTCTTTAAAGTTAGGAGATCAGGTTAGTCCTAACAATTAAGCTATGACCAAGCAGGGCATTTTTCAAAAGGGACCGATGTATATAACATAATTCACAAATAAGATTTTCCTTTTGATAATTGATGTTAGTTTCGTCCGGCATTGTAGTTAACAAATCTCTCCCTCAAAACTTCAACAAACCCTGGGTTTGGATCTCGGTTGTGTAGATGTGCAGAATTTCAGTTCTTTGGCACTCAAAACTGGGTTTTGTTGGCACCTTTTAGTAAAATACATTCTACATTTGGCATTCAATGAATGGCTTATAGTTTCATTCCCTTCCTGTCCTGTAATATGATATGCATTTAGATTTTCTTTTCTAATTAGAATGACTTTGTTTATAAACACTGTAGTATTATCGCTCCATCTTACTGTTTTTTTTGCTTTCATGCATTGTTTAATTAGAGTGGAAAAGAAAACGTGGAGCGATAAGATTACAATACACTAAGAAGAAAATCTTCTAATTTAAGAACTTGAGAGAGAGGAAGGTGTAGGATACTTTAGGTTGGAAAGGCTACCACCATTGGTTTTATTTATTGCCGAATCGGCTTCAGGTTTGTCATTTTGCATACTGCACTGTAAAGTGCGTTGTTGTGATAGCATACATTTTCACCGTACAGTGGTTTCAAATCAACTAGATAAGGACTGTAATAAATTAAAAAAATATATTAAAACATATTTTCTTCAAATTTTTTATGAATTTTTCTAAAAGTATTCTCGCTCTGGGTAAGTTAACGGTTTTGAGATGGCTCTTGCAAGTTAAAAAGGAAAAACGTCTTAACTGCAGTCAACTAAAGTTTGATCGACTTTTTTTAGTTCACTGTATTTCGATCGTTTGTCTGATAGCCACAACTTTTTTACGCCTTTTTTTGTTATTTTTGAAACGAAAGCTAAATTCCAATTTCGCATGGGAGCAAATTCCAATTGTTTTTTGATGAAGTAAAAACTTGTGAACTCGACATTGTCTTCTTAGGTGTAACTTTTCTCCATCGCACAATTCATAAATTGTCGTTTTAAATCACGTCGTACGGGCAGTCACGATACTGAATGGAAAGGACGACAAAAAAGGGAACTTACACAGTTGTAAATTATTCTCGGTACTTGAAAAGTGAAGTTGCAAGAAGTAGCTAATATCCTAAAGGTATCAAAAGGTAGCCTATTCACTATCCTGTATGAAGATGTTAAGAAACCTGCTCTTCATATAAGAAAATTTTTTTTCTTCCTTCTTTATATGACCAATCATCCAGGGGCGGTTCCCTATTCGTGTAAAACTAACCCCATTGTCAGAAAAAGGAAACGAAAGGGAAAGAGTAGAAAAGTGATGGCCGCAGCCTATTGCTACGACCAAAAAACTCTGCCCCACTTGAGATTTGAAGTGGCGACCATTGATTTTGCGGTTCTTGCTTACTCGGCTACTCAGACGGACTTAAGCAAAAAATGCAAGAAATCAAAACAATCGATGGCTACAATGGCAAAATCAAGTAAACCTTAGCTCTAATTGGCGCTCGCCTTGTGGCCCTTCATATTCTGGTCATATCACCTTGCTCTCAGCTACCTCGCAGCGATTATTATCTGCCTGCAAATTTCAAAAGCATGCTTCAGAAAAATTGATTTGGATCAGAAAAATGACTAAAGAGTAATATATGGATTTCCGCAAAGAGTTATACAAAACAAAAGCATCGAAACGATAGCGAAACATTGAACTGATTATAGATCGCTCTCGGAAGAGACTTTGTGAATAAATAAAATCGAACTTTGCAAAAATGCTTTTCTTTCTTATTTCTTATAATAGCGGGAATTATTAAGCGATGTATTATTTTCTTGAAGTGATATAAGTGATAAATATTTTTCATTTTACTCCCCTGTTAAGTAAGATGGTGACTAGATGTCACTACGCGAAATTGGTTTAAGTCAAGATTATATTAAACGCGATGATGGTGACCATTTTGTCTACTTTGCTGCTGTCTGCTTTCTCTTACTGCTCTTTGTCTGAGTATCTCTATTTTCATATGCGTTCGTGAATACGACTGCATTGGAATGGATCAAATGTTGCACAAGTGCATTCGCTTCCTTTGCGATTTGTTTCTGTTTTTTCTTTTCTTTTTTTTTTTTTTTATTTGTTTTCTCTCAGCTGCACCAACAAAAAGGTATTCCAGCACTTTTGCATATAGCGTTTCTTATAGAGCATAAATATGCACATACGTGCATAGATTTGTATAACTCACATATGCATCTCTTTTTTTTTTCCTTTTGTTATTATTTTCCGTCCTTTTTTTTTTTAATTTTTTTTTTTTTTTTTTTTTTGCATTTTGTAGTCTCTCATTGTCTTTCTCGCTTACTCGTTTTAAAAAATTTGTGTGTCCACCATACGCAAATGTAGCCATGATTTATGATCTGAAACAATATTGAGCGTACGAAAATTTATGGAGTGCTCCTCTTTCGCAAATAAAAGGAAATAAAATTTTTATGTTGTTACTGTTGTTGTTGTTGTCGTTGCTATGCGTACGAGAATGCACGCTGCATGTAGTATGCACGTTTAGGTACAGACATAAATATTGTTGTTGCATAATAAAAAAGATGGAAAGAATTTCATTTGACTTAAGTCGAATCTTTTGATGCTCTATAGCTACGATCTTGTGTATTGGAAAAAAGGATAAACTTTTGATGATTCGTAAATCACGTAAGTATTAATAGACGTAGACCGACCCTCTCTCCAATCGTCCCCAACAAGCCAAAAGTCCGCATGGAAAAGTTAATTTAATTTTATCCTATTCTGAGTAAATTCTCACCTGTGTTGCTTCAGAAAAATGCCTAAATGGTGCGGATTTCGTTATGATATTTTCGGAAAGTTCTGATATTTGCTAATCTTTCGAATTTTCAAAGCTTGCTTGCCTACTACCAACACCAGTGTATGAAAATGTGAGGGAAAATACGATTACAGCACAGCACGGCTGCATGCCGCGAGTGACAATCTCAAACTGACTGGCTGCATGTATATATACATATATATGAATTTACATATATGTATGTAAATATATTTCAATATCTTAAGGTGTGAACGTAACATACGCGATAATAAACTTAATGAACTCTTGACATGTGTTCTGAAAAAGTTCTCTTTTGCTGTTGTTGTGCTTACTGTAGCTGGTGAATTGCTTTCCATTAGGAGGTGTACGTATGTGTTTCAGTATGTATAAGTCTGTCCGTGTCATCCAAAATACAAAAAAAAAAAAAAAATTTTTTGTCCACTTATACGCGCATTTATTCACTTGAACTGCACTCATATTCACCATCACATCCACCTCTACAAAATTCATTTATTCCGTTCCCAATTTATTTTGTCTCCGCGCGTTATTGTGGGTGTTTTAGGCCTCTTGTGATCTATGTTGTGACTGAATAAATGTTATTTGAATTCTCTTGTTTAAATATTCATGCACAACATTCGCAAACAAAATAAACTCTTTTATATGATTTGGTTTTTAATTCACTGTTAATCTAGCACAACTATTAAATCAAACCGTTCTTTTTTTTATTCTTGTTTTTTATCATTTTTTAGTTCTTAAATAAAATTAAGTGTGAATTTCCCAAAATATTAAAATAGAATCCATTTTGGATAATAGATGAAACGGACAAAGAACATTAGATGGAGCAGCAAAAGTAACTTGTTTTTCCCATCGGTTGCCCCTTGACTTAGTTTGTTCAAAATAATTGAAAATTAATTTCGGAATTTCACAATTTTTAAAACAGACCGTTGCTGAGAACATTGCTGAGTTAAGTAGTGAGATTTAATTCTTAATTCTAAGAGTGCGATGCGATGTTATTAACATAACTTCTGTGGATCCTGAGGTCAAATGCACGGCACAAAAAAGTGAAGACGTCGTTACGCAACCACTTGTGAAATTATTATTTATACTAATATATCTTTCGTTGAACGTATCATAAATAAAATCATTTTAGTTAATTGAAATTGCTTATGTATGTATGTATGTATACGAGATTGTGCCAGCAAAAAAGAGAAATAAATTTTAATAGCTACGGCTAAGGCAAGATTCTTCTGACGGTTATTTGCACAAATCACCGCTAATAAAGATATCTTATACTATAACGGGTCAACTGAGGGTAATGTCGACGTCATCAGTACTCTTATAAAATTAAAGTCCGTACATATAATCGCGCGAATTAGTTTCTGTTACACAATATTTTTTTTTGACAATTCTATCATTGGAAAATATTTCGAATGTATATCATAAACGCAGACAAAAGAAACGAAAAATGTAAATTATATTTTCGGACGGAGCGAATTACAACTAAAAGAGTTTTATTTCTACGAAATTTCCTCCAACCGTTTTTTTTTTACGCTTTAATGTGATTTTTAAACTGTAATCGCACAAGCTATCGTTCAACAACACGAAACCTTCAAATTGTAACAAAATGTCTTCAAAAATGAAAATGAGCCGAAATTTTCTCTTCATGAACCATTTTGCGGATCATAATGGTTTTGCCTAAATTATTATATTCACATATATTAGATTTCGCTGACACACACTGTGTATTGCACAGTTTCTAGTGCAATTCACAAATAGTAATGATGATTTTATATATATGTATTTTATATATGCATTTTGTTGAAGGAATAAAAAAAAAGAAACAAAAACTTCATCGAGAGGAGGAATCATGGGATGTCATGTAACAGTACTTATATGTTAACTATCTAAATCGAGAGTATTATTATTAACGCAATAATTTCTCTTATCGTTAGTAAATCTCCTCTAGGATAAGCTCGCAGTAGGTTGCTAACTATCTTAAAAACGCATCAATAAAGGCATAAAACGCGAATGAAAATAATAAATGCAATTGCTTTCGAAAAGTAAAGTGTGAATATGAACCACATTAATTCTCTCAAATGCGGCGGGCAAGCGTACAAGGAATTGAAAGAACTAAAATATATATATATATATATATGTATATATGCATATATGTATATATATATATATATATATATATTGCGGCAAATGTTGATTATATTGGCTGTGAGTCAAATATCTGAGTTCATAAATCAAACATTTATAAGATTCGTTTGTACACATGCATACATATCATGATCATCCACAGCGGCAGTTTAAATCATGATTTCCCAAACCATTTCAAATTTAATGCCAAATGGGTCGTAAAGAAATATATATATGCGTATGTATATATGAGTATATATATGTGCGGTTCAACTTAATTGCTTTTCGATCCCGGGACGAAAGGTTAGCAAGCTTTACCAGCCCAAATCAAGGTGTATTTTACTAGTTCCTGGTTCATCGAGAATTTCTTCTTTTCGCTTCATCGGGGAATTTTGTAATTTATTTACGCAGGCAAAACGGGTGTTTCTTATTTACTTTAGAACGCGCTTTATAAATTGTTTACAATGAATTCTATTTCCTATGAAACTTTTAAATATATTTCGAGATAAGAAAACCTAGGAACCCTAGGTCTTATCCGCTGAATTTGAAAAACTATTCAATAATGACTTTTTTAATAGCATTGTTGTTGTGATTTCTAGTGCATTGCTCTATGCGCCTGTGCTACCATAGGAGTCATTTAGAGTGAAATATTAGAAATTTTAAATTTTGGTTAACAACAAAGGATTTCAGAATACAGATGGAATAGATAGATGGCGTTGTCCAGACCATTCCATGTCTGCGTACTGTAACGGGTGTTAAGGGGCAATTTTTCATACCTTATTTCCTATACGTCGTTCCTAGATTGACCATTGACGCCCTACAAACCACTTGTCGTCTTGCCATACGCCGCTGGAGAGAGAGAGAGAGAGAGAGAGCGTCCAAAGGTAGATGTTGATTCTCATAACGCGCTACGTCTTCTGTTAAACTTAAATCTAGTGGTAAAGAAGAACCCAAGCAGCAGTAAATATGTTTTCAAAACAAAAGCCCGAATTTAACCAAGTGACTGCGTCGACGTCTTTAGCGATGGCGCGTGTGCTCGCTGACAAAAGAACAAAAATATTTTCTTAAATATATTATTATGGCAAATACACACAAATTTATAATGATAAAATTTTGTGAAGAAATCCAACAAGGGCCGATTTGCTTTTCAAATTGTTGTCTTGTCGATAAAGGACAATTTAGGAATTGCTGGTTTGCATTAATACCCGTTTTCTTTTTTCTTACTTTAATGTAATATGGAGATTTTTTCTTTTTACTACGAGACTCCAGCGGTATATTAACTTTTTCATTGCTTTCGTAACAAATATTCGCGTTTATTATTTTGTGCTTTCTTGAGACGCCTCACCTAAATGCAGGATTAGTTAGTATATCCCGATCAAACATGTGAAAGCAATCGCTACATCACCACAACTTATACCGAGAGATAATACGGATTAAAATTTTAATATTTATTAATAATGCGTAGACACGGATCTAAAGCTAAGCAACAATAATTAACGGATCGACATAATATTTCCACCAATGCAGTTCCGCCAATAGAACGAAAATAGAGAGACAGAGACGACTTTCTCACAATATCGTAAGATGAGAAGTGTTCCAAATTCTCTCTAAAACAAAAGTGCTTCTTTTTCTGCACTGCACTTTGATGTACCGACCGCTATGGAGCTCCACACATGTGCTGTAAACCTTTTAAATGTGATTTTGCCCAGAGTTGTTGTTTAAAGTGAAATCATATTCAAATCATCATCGAAATTGTGTGTTATAAAGAGCTTCAAATCATATTCCCAAAAAGTTTTCGCTACATTGCATTGAATGACAACGTTCAACATGTTTCAAATTGATGATAAATCATTGAAAATAAATACAATTTTCAAAATTACTCTCCATTCATGGCCTTGTAGTCTCGCACACAATTCGGGATAATGTAAAGATGATTGCAACTCCAATCGAGTACTTGTTAAATCCCTACCATTTTATTTAGGAATTAGATATTAATTCAAGTATTGGAAATCCTACATGCATGTATAGGTAGTGCAATGAATTCGCTTGAAGATGTAATGTCTCCGTATATTAAGCATAAGTGGGAAAACGTAAAGAGGAAAAAAGAAGTAAAGCATTTTACTTGAGCGAATAATTTAACATGTGATTGATTATTCTGATTTTCTCAATATCTTTGAAATCGTGATGAACACACGGCCAAGTTCTCAACAGGCTTCAATATTAAGTTTGTATTATATTCTCTTGGTTTTTGTACTAGAATGACGAGCTAGAACTGTCCGCATTGGCCCAAAATACTTGAAAATATTCAAAATTTACTATATTTGCAAATGCGGTAAGAGACAATGATAAAGTGAACAATGTTGCTTGAACATGAAGATGACTAGATCTTAAAATTAAACCTGCGAAGAAAATTGTGCTTTTTAACCTAAAAGTTATCTACTTTATGTGATATTTTCAATATTTCTAGTTTAGTTGTCGGCCTCTGCGCTCACTCTACTGTAATTTGCATATTCAAAATATATATGCGGTAGAGTTATTTTTTTTTAAAGACGTGACTTTCTTTAGTCGTTTTAAATATAATTGAGAAAATTCGAATACTTTGACGTATTCGATGATTCGGAGAGAAATTTCGTTTGTTTAGGCAAAACAAAAGCGGATTTCTTTATAGCGTGCAAATCATTTATCAAGAAATCAGTACAAGTCAATGGGTCTAAACTCTGAGTACTCTCACGAGTTGTCATTCGGCGGTTTGTTTCAATTAATTTATCTTGTGTTTATCGGTGACTATTGACCTTCCCCCACGTGGTTCAAAAGCGCCGAAGCGGAATTTGGCCAGTTTTGTCATTGGCATTCTATCTACTCATCGCCTTCATACGCACCCAATAATTTTTTTCTTACTTGAACTTTATTTTTACCTTTTCAAATCAAATGAAGATATTCTGCCGACTATGAAAAAATGCAATTAAAAATCCACTGTTGGGAAAGAACGAAACGAATCTAACATACAAATGCATTGGGAACAATTCGATATCAAAGATGGCTCTTGCCATGCTCGCTAGTTATTATTTACTTTGATCAAGCTCAAATTTATTTACAAAGATCGAACATAACTTCAACATTGTCTGGTCGGCTTTTTATAGCCATCTTGCTTTTAAAAACTTCTTTAAATTACCTAAGAGTTTTTTATTTTAGCTGAAAGCAAGTCCAAGACCTACATAAGTGTAATTGATCAACACAAAATCAACAACCATCCGCTCTCCTCCCCGATAGATTAGCTTATCTCTCTGCTCCTATATTGCTTAAATATACTATAACTATTCTAGGAGAGCACATTTGCCTGGGAATATTATAAAAGGAATGCTTCGAATATCATACTACCAACATTCGCGATGGGACATAAGAAAGTTTTCTTAAAAAAAAAAAAAAGACGCAATTTGAGGCAGATTTTAATTACAGATATTGAAAAGCAAATAGATCTTACTTTATGGACCATAAATACCCTCATAAAAACGAATAAATGGAATGTTCTTTAAAAATAGCTTGAATATTTCCATAAACTTTCTAAAAAGGAATAATAAGATAAATTGAACTTAATTTGAAGTCGCGTAAGAAAATTTTTAGGAATTAAAAAAACAATCTATTATTTAGCATATTGCTGTAAAGAAGATATAAACTATAATTAGCTTGGTATACGCATCACCGAAGGATGAGTATTATGTTCAGCTTGCCAAAATGATTGCAACGCCTCGCAGCGAGCTTTACCAGCCCCGCAAAGTGTGTACATTCTTGCTCAGCATTAACTTCTGAATCGACTGAAGCATGTCCGCAAAAAATTAAGCCTTCAACTTCAAATTTGGCTAAATAAATCTAAAAAACACGTCTACAGTGCTACGTAAAAGGAAGACACCTCTGTTTTTCAAGAGGGATAAAGAATTCGTTTTTTGCTCATTACTCATCAACGTATATTTTATGTGCGATGTTGTAGTAGCTGTGCAAAAACGGGCAAAATTGGCCGTGCCTACCCAAAATTACAGCGCATTGAAATTTAATTTTTTTTTCAATGCCTTTATAAAACGCAGAAGCAAACTGCGAAAATTCGCATATTCAGAGTGCGCCTAAGCAAATCCGTTCATCTGCCCATCTGTCCCTGCTTCCAAGGGTGTAGTATCTGTAGTATACAGAACATATCGCCTACATGTTTGCAAAAGAATCTGAACATGCCACAAATAGGTCAAAGGACAGCTTATACGCCCATGCAACTAAAACTGAGAACAGTTTTCTTTTCCATATCTTCTGCTCGCTGCTCATCAACTGCAACAGATAGACGATATAAATTGCCCACCCCATACAATATTATTATGTCTTCCTCTTTTTCCCTTAGTTCCAAAATCGTTCGCTGTGATCGAGCCTTGCCAAGGGCTCTTTTCGTCAACTTAACAAATATGACGATAGTGATGTTGGTTAGTTTTACTCGGAGAGTTGATTTCTTCGCATATTAACGTTATCATACGAATCCTTGATATATTCTTCTTAGTTAAATTATCGTCCGTTAACAAACCCTTACCAGCCATGATTGCTAAAGGTGCTGAAATTATCCTCATTAGTAAAAAATCATAAAGCATTCTACGCCTTCGCTTATGCTAACCAAGCCTTTTGATGTAAAACTTTTTGGACTTACTTCGGTAAAAGAAAATGGAAGGAAAATTGTGCAGCTTTAAAATGACAAAAAATCGTCTTTATAGTCAGCAGGGATCTTTAAAGAATATCATTAATTGTAACTCGTAGCTAGTCTTAATTTTTAATTATACCAACAAATCTAAAACGGAGATAATCTAATCCGCCTGAGGGGTCAAGTACTCAAAAATCTTTGATTAACAATTCAATGGTGGCGAGCTCAACTCCCAAGAGCGGTAGAGTTTTGAATAAGATTTTAGTCATAATTTACTTCTATGGCTGAATTAATAAAAATAATAATAAATAATAATAATAATAATAATAATAGATAATCTAAGCAAACAATGCATTAGATTTTAGTTAACTGAATATTTTCTTTCCTTTGTAAAACGTTTTCTTAAATATAGATAAGCAACTAAAATCAGTCTTTTACAAAACTAATATTTGGTCAGTTAATGATGATGATTCACAAATTAATGAACTCCTGCAGCACGATGTTGACTAAAAGAAACAAGTAATAACAACAACAATAACAACAACAACGACAACAGTAATCATAAAGAACGAAAAGGAAATTCATTTAATAAATTGTATTTTGCAATCCATCTCTAATAAAAGATTTTACCAAATTGATACTGTCGATGGAGTAATTAAACTGCAATTTTTATGAGACATTTCAGACAGCAGGCCCATATTTATCTAAGATCGAATAAATTATATTGTACACTCATTCAAAAACATGCACACTCTTATATATATTGCTCTGTATATATATATATATATATATATGTATATTTACTCATATACGAAGTCATCCAGTCTGCCTATGCATGCATTCATTGGACAGTGCTGTGGCAGTTATTGTTTGATATATACTAGAGCCATTGCCATTGCCGTTGTTGTTGCTGCTTTTGTCTTTCTTGCTATTCTTACTGCTGGGCGGTTAGTAGTTGGTCGGTTTTCTGGCAATTCAAAACAATATATTGCGATGAGAGAACAAATTGTATGAACACCCATCGGTTACGAAAGCTGTACAACTATACTACCAAAAATTTGTGACATTTTTCTACAATAATAACAAAACAAGAACAAAAAGAAAAAGAAAAAAAGAATTATTTGCCTCATTTTTTTTTTTTGATCGTGTTCGTTAAACGTAATAAATGCAATTGAAAATGTTTGTTGGGTTGCGTTCACAGGACGAAACTTTCAGATTTCAG
Source organism: Glossina fuscipes (assembly GCF_014805625.2). Taxonomy (NCBI): domain Eukaryota; kingdom Metazoa; phylum Arthropoda; class Insecta; order Diptera; family Glossinidae; genus Glossina; species Glossina fuscipes. The sequence continues at coordinate 1,331,394 of NW_023998517.1, forward strand.
ACAGACTCTGTTGCATGCTTATGCATATTCATATAAACATATACACGTATATAACGTAGGCTTGTGCATGTGTTTCAGCAAATATGCAAATTTTATGGCGTATTTTATATAAAATTAATACATGTTGATATGAAATTGTTAAACTGTTGCCAAATACATTAAGGATACATTTTTCTGCGGTTTTATTCAGCCTATTTACACCTCATTTAAAAATATATATTTAAATTGCTCTTAAGGCGTTATTTTCATGTAAAAGCGAGACAGCGACAAGTAGAAGGAGATAATAAAAAAAAAAAAAAAAAAAATGGAGAGAAAGAGTCGTGAGTGAGCTCTACTTTATTGTAGTAACTTTTGCAGGCATGTGTTTGTATGCACATGTAAACGTATGACTTTAACCATCTACTTATGGTTAATTCTTTTTGCTGCTTTTACTATGCTCATAAAATCTAGTCAACAGTTGGTCTATAAATGCAGTAAAGACTGTCGGGATTACTCTTCTTGCATCTCACATGCCAGTTGTTGTAAACAAATGAAACGGCTTCCCGTTCATTGCTATTTATTTATTTATTACCTTGGAGTCATTTTAAAATTTGATATTTCAAGTTTGGTGATAATTCTTAGATCAATCACCAAAAGATGGGCGTCTTTCCCTGGCCAATCACAGGAAGAACATCTTAAATTTTGATAAAATACGTACTTGGGTTTTGCTTTCGACGCCTTTCTTGGCATTTCCAAAATTCTTCATTTTGCTTTATCATCTATAGGAACTTTGAAAATCTCTGCGATTAAAGGATGGTTCGTTATGCCCTGCACTCTGCCGCCTTTAACTTGTGGGGATGTGTACAACAATCAGAAGGACTAGAGTTAAATCTATTTTTCTTATTGAACCGGGAAAGTGATCCTGAATCGATCTAAGCCTCTTTGTACGTCTGTCTGTTATGTATTCTTCTGTTTAATCTATAGGTCGCATTGTTTGAGGAAATTTGGTGCACCCACGCCTTTTCGCCCAAAGGCAAACGCTATTCAAAATGAATAGGATCGGACCACTTTCGCAACCACTTTCCCTAATACTAATACGTGCTTTAAGCGAATAGTTGTAGGGTATTTAATAACGAAGTGTTTACACTTGTTATCAAATGAAAATTTTTTGCAGCCGTTGATCAAGTCTTCATTTCATTTTGTTTAGTTGATATGTACATGTCACAACTCCGCTTGCACAAACATAATGTTCATGTATTTAGATTTTTCTTAATATTTAATTTTTTTTTTGGTTATTAAATATTCTCTCATTTTATCTGCTTTTTTTATAAAATAAGAATTTAACATGTCTCACCCTTAGAATATGTTGTGCAGATATTTTAATCATTTCATAACTTTTCTCTTTTCTTCTAGGTAAGTCAGCCAACATATATGTACGTATATTTGACTAAGTGGAGAGCACACTGAAGAAAAGACAAAACTCTATGACAGTTATTAACTTAAATCAACTCATATGTAAGTACAACAAAATTCAAAATTGAGCGCTCAATTTTGAAAAGCTGTTATATGAAAAAAAGAAATGTGAGCCGTTATCAATAACCGTATCGAACGAAATAGTCTTGTCTAGGTAATGGTCGACCACAGCCATTATAATATTTTTACCTGTTTTTCTAGTAATTATGACAAACTGCTTGGGGAGCGAAGTGACGTGGGGGAATTGTAAAGAATCGAACATTGTCTACTAGAACTTCCTAACGAAGCTGTAGTTTATTTTATAGTCACTTAGGTTTTAACATTAAGGCTTAGACTTTAACATTCGTTAAGTGGATTTGTGCGAGGACTTTAAAAGTTATTATGAAAGGAAGTCTCTATCGTTTAGAAGTCTCTAATGTGATTCTACCTCACTTATTTGTGGACGTAGATAACAGATCCGTAGCGAACGATGCTTTGTAAGACTTTTCCAGCAAGCCAGCGATGCTTTAATTTTTCCTTTTTTCTACGAGAAGTTTAAAGCTACTTTTGAGGAGAAAGAAAAGGGGTTACAAGCAAACTATGTGTCCGTTCATAATAAAAAATTCCCTTGTTAATATGTGCCAATAGGATAATTCATCACATTTCCGAGAAGAGTTACAAAACGATGTAAGCTCATCGATTCAGAACTGTATCCAGCATCCCAGCTAACGCGGGCTTCATTCATTATATAATAAATATTTTTCTTATTGGAAGATTACATGATGGCAAGAAGACAGAAAGGTGTTATCGTTGCATTTTGAAAATTTTATCACGTTCTATACTCTGCCCAGAATATTGCTCAACCTGTTATTAAATTTCGTTCAGATCTCATAGTATCTTCTCTTCTTGTCGATCAAAATGTCAGTCAATAATTTTGTTAGAGCCTGTCGTGACACATTTTTAGTTAATGCTAAAGTACTCTAAAGTCGCTGAATTTATTTATGAAAAATTGTAATGAAGCAAACGTACATAATGCCTTCGGCTCAGGTATACACGACTTAGATGTTGATGTTTGAACGACGAACTGTGTATATTTAAAGAGACGGTTGTTTATGGGACATGGGTGCATATTTTCTCGGTTTTAACCGGAGCTCAAGCTACGAAAATGATTGAATTAGTTAGAAGTGAAAGCGTAGTAAACTATGAAATCTTTAAAAATGCTTTACAAAATACCGCACCTTTCCGTATCCCGTATATTCACCAGACCAGGCCCCATGCGGTTCCCACTCATTTAGATCGATGCAATCGTGTTTTGCAGGTTGCAGCGAAACGGTATATTTCGATGCCGAGAGCATCCACAAGCTACCCGATAAATGGCAAAGGACCATAGATAATGGCATTGAATTTTTCGCTCATTAAGCTTTGTAAAAAGTACATATTAAGTAAAGTTGAATTTTATCAAAACACGGAACACTTTTATTTACACACATATTGCAATTCGTTCCACGAACATGCCCACAAACAGAAAGCGTAGTAGATTGTGTAGCAGAGCAATTTTTTCCTTCATCTCAACAAAACTTGATGTATTTCTTTCATTTTGCTCTCACCACTTCGGACAGTTTACACGGACAAAGCAACAGACTGTTTTAAGTTAGTTGTTATTATTTAAAAAGATTCTCCTAAAGCCCATCTTTCTTGTTGTATAACTAACTAAAAAATAAAATTTATTTTTGAAGATAGAAAGAATACTTTCTTACTATCCAACATAAACAATAAACGTCATAAAATGCATGTTATGCATCCTATATATATATATATATATACATATATATTTGTGTACAACACAATATATATATAAATAAATAAAAGGAATAAATTAAAAGTATTATATGCATGCATGTAAATTTTAATTATCCTTGTTTCTTATACTTGCTATACATATAATGTCTATTAAGAACTTTCTCTACCGTTCACTTAGAAGAAGAACAAAAGGAGAAAGAAAGAAAGAGGCAGATAGAGAGCGAGAGAGAGATACAGCCATAGAAACCATTTTTCAAACATGGGTTCTTAATTAGCTGCACTCTGTATTCTTTAGATTGTTTTTATGCTTTTCATGTTCATCTTTAACTACACGTTTCATTACCCAAAGTATATTAGAGGAAGAAAGAAAGTGTGTAAGGAAAAACCAAACAAAACCTCAAACCACACAACATGAGTATAACAAGTACGTAACTCTAAAACTCATCTCAAGTATAATGTTCACACATTCAAATATATATACAATATATGTACATATATAGATATATTAAATAAGTATATATACATATGTATTTAGAAATTCGCATGTTGTCAGTGCGTCTCATAATGCGCACTAATTAATCCTGCAAGAATCCTATTTATTCCACGTAATTTTATTTAGTCTTCTACTCTTCTACGGCACATACGGTTTAAGGATTTTAAGCTAAAGCATTTTTAATACCTGCTCTCGTATTGTTATAGCAAAATTTTGATGATGGTGGCTTCACTTTGCATTTGAACTCCCTAAATGAAATAGGGATGCCTGCCGGGCGATATAAAATAGTATGAACCCTGACACACACGCACACGCACACGCACACGCACATACACAATCACGTACACATTCCTTTACGCTCATCTCGACGTATTCTCGTTCTATTGTTATGTTATGGCTTATAAACACGCCATTGTTTTAGTTTTGCTGCTAGAAGAGGATGCATCTTAGATAGGATATTCAATTAATTTTTAAGTGCGAGTATAAGTTCATCATTCCCAAAGAGCAAAAGGTGTTTTGTTCATGTTGAGAATGGCTTGCTACTAAAATTTTATGCCATTGGAGGGTATGTTAATTTAAATATTCGATGTGAAGCGTAGAAGATTTAAATCATCTCTCTACACGTATTGTTAATTTAAGGCCAGCTTATGCTAGTGGTACTAGAAATGAGCCGCTCGTGGATTTCCCTATGATCTAGTCATGAGCTGAAATTTATCCGCATGGAATGTACAGTGAACTGGAGCGAACAGATCAGGTAATCCTTCGCTTCCTCCTTCGTCCTTCGAGGACATCTGCTCTATGACCTATGCTCTCTCATATTCCGTTTAGTTTAATTTTCTTTTCTCTTAGTTGCAAGATTTTCTTAGTGTTCAGTAAACCGACGGCTATTCAGGTTAATTTCCACTTTTATATTTTCTGAATAGTTTCTGTGTAGAAGTTTATTGATTTCGTTTGTTTGTTTTTTTTTTCCACTTGTGTACTCTCACCTGTACTTGTGTAGAACACAATAAATTCGGTTCAAATTAAAGCGCAGTATTTTTGGTGTTTTCAACTTTTTTTTTCTTTTCCCTTTTTGAACTATTACGGAATATGAGAAACTCGCACATTTATCCTTTATACTCGTTTTTCAGACATTTGCACATGTCATAATTAAACATATTTTCAGTTTCCGTGTTACCCTAATACATTATCTTATGTTGTTTCGACGAAACAGAACGAGTTTGGGGTTTTAATGGATTTCTCAAAATATTTAATAATATTAAAGGATAATAGATTTTGTCGAAAGACTCTAAAGTCTTTAATTGAAAGTTAATATGTAGAGTAATTTATGTTTCTTTAGTGTGGAGTGTACGAACTGAATGCCTATTCAACAAATTGGTATTATATCCAGCATCAGAGATCAAGGGACTTGCTTGCGACCTAAAGAATTCTGTAAAGTATCGAAACCTGAAAAATGTAGGGAATAGTACCCTACATTACTAGTGGTGTGAAGAATATTAAGCTTGTGCGTTGTACGTAACATATAGCAGATCCACCTTTACTTATCTCGATAGATTCAAAACCTTTTTTTAAATCGACCTGGGCATCTTTGTCCGTCCGTCCGTCTGACGCCTGTCCGCCTAAAGTTGTGATCAAACTACAGGTCGCAATTTTTGAAATGTTTTGATGGAATTTGGTTCACTGACGCGCTTTGACCCAAAGACGGACGCTATTGAAAATGGTTTGGCCCGGTCCCCTTTTTCGACCACTCCCCCACATAACTCCCTATTTTAAAAAGTCGTTTTTTACAAAACCTCACTCTGTAATAATATTTGTATATTCTAAATTTGTAGGAAAACATGGTCCGGCTAAGGCCATTACTACGAATACTGAATTCTTTTATAATAACAAGACATTATTTTTAATGTTTCCTTATCAAAATTGCGTCATAATAGTAAATCGACTCACAATATAAATAATTCTTACCGAATTTGGGCTATGTAGGTCTATTTTTTGGATACCACCGCATATAAGATTTCCCCTAATATGCGATTTTCACGACAAGCATGCCTTTACATGAAAATAATGGGCAACTTTTGGTGTATTATTACCAAAATGCGTGAATAACTGTATTAGAGGAAGTAGCGTAGAGTATCTAAAAGCCTCCTTGCCCGAGTATAATGTCCTTACTACAGAATCGATATAAACTTGTCTATCCGTCTTGTGTTCTTTTGTTTCACCTACAGGCCGTAATTTTTGAGATAATTTAATTTAATTTGGTACACTAACGTTTTCTGGCTCAAGGATGAACGCTATAGAAAATGATTTCAGTCGGCCCCCTTTTTCGAACACTTGCCATAAAACATAACATCTTATTTTGCAAATGTGAAAAACTGTATCGTGGTATGGGGTATTTAGCGATGAACCGTCACCTACTATAATGTTTTTGCTTGTTTTAGTTAAATATTTTTTTCTCGTCTTGGTTATTATTATTATTATTGTAGATTAAACTGCAATAATCTCGAGTTCGTGGTAATAATCCAACTGTCCATTAATCGGGCTTTCTAGCGTTATTTGTTTATTTATGAAATGCTCTTGTTTTACAGAAGGAGAAAAATGGTTAGTGATTTCCGATAAAGAAGATATATATTGAGATGGGCCTCTGTTACGTAATGAAAAATGTATAAAAGATATTGATTCACTGTATATAAGTGAGAGGTTAAATATTATAAAGGGATATGATTAAAGTTTTCCTAGTTTCAAATTCTGACCTCCGCCATCTTGCGCTTTAATTACAAAAAGCCTTTTATTATGTATAATGTTCACTCAGAGGCATGCATAACTTTGTTTTACCATTTTCTCTCTGAGGCTAATCCGACATTAATTCGATGCGTGAGGACCACCTACAGCCGTTGCGAATATTTTGGGATATTAATAATAATAGTGTTTGCAAAAACTCCTCACATAAGCAGGACATGGCGTTGATCCTTTATAGCTCGACTACATATAGACGAATAGCTAATTAGATTAGCAATTGGTTGACCACGCGGGATATAAGACAGAATTCTAAAAGATTATATTATGTATTACACATGAAACGACTTAGGCTTAGCGTAGCGTCGGAAGGCATAAAATATTTCTTAATAAAGAAAACCTCCCTTATCTCCGTTCCTTCAAGTCTTCGAGACTATGCCATATATAAGCATTAGAATTACTTAGAGCTTTAGAATGTTTATTGCTTCACATGGGGAGAATCTAATCAGTTGTTTTACCCTTCCATTTACACAGGCGCCCTTCGCCATAGCTCCCCATAAGTATATGTAAAAAAATCGCATACAAATTCAATAAAATTTCACATTTTGCACATACTTATGAATGCGTGTTCACTATCATCAACTCTCGCATTTATAATTTTGCATCGCATTCTTGTAGTTGTTGCTATTTGTTTTTGAATTTATTATACGGCTCGAGTTACGAAAATGCAAAGCGTACAAATGCATGCACGCAGACCGTACAGTTGGACAGCATCCAAATAAATGCTCTGTGTCCTTATTTCAGTTCGAAATATTAAGTACAAGGCGCTCATTTGTCGGGCGGTTTCCAAGTTACATTTTCTTCTTCGTTTTCACAATGATGTTGTGCGACAGACTTTTAGCAATTTTTATTATTTTTCTATTCATATACTTTGGATGTTTTTTTTTTTTTTTATTTTTTTTTTTAAATCTCTGATTTTATTTGTGTTTATGAACGAGAATGTCTGAAGTAAGTTTTAAAATTTCAATAGAAGAGAGAAAAAACTTTAATGGAAGCCGATATGCACCAGTCTCCAGTGCTTTGATTTTTCCTTGGCTGGTCGAGATTGAGACAACCATCATACCACACTTGAAGTGCCACTAATAGATTACATGTTTTTATATAACCATATTGTACGTTTTTCTTCCTGCTGTTGTTGTTGTTGTTTTTGTATTTTTTTTTATTTTTTTTTTTTTTTGCTCTCTTTTTCAGGGCAAAGCCAAACTAAACTACATACAAAATCCAATGGCAATGATAGGGTATAGAAGTATATAAAAGTTTAGTTTATGAATATTGTCTTTTAAGTATGTTGCTTGAAAGAAAAACTGTAGAACGTTACACAATAAAAGCACAAACCATAGATTACAACTCATTATGAACTTCCTGCTAATTTATAAAAATAAAAATAAATTTTATTCAATATACACTTTTTTTGAGTGTGTAAAACAATTGAATCTTCTTCTTTTTTTTTTTTTCTTTTCCTTTCTTTGTTTTTATGAAATTTATTTTAAAGCAGTTTTTCTTTTTATTTATTATTTTGTGAAATAATGCTTCAATTCAAAGAGCAGTTCTTAGCCGCAGTTGGCTCTGCCTTTGCTGGTGCTTATGCCAAATAAAAATGGATGAACGCCTTCTATTTAATATTGAGGTTTAGTTAAACATAGTCCCACAGTCGTTCACATATTCCTTTGATATACTAAACTTTAATTACATTGTAATGTCTATCCGTGAGCAAAACATGCTGATATACTAGATTAGTGCTCACACCACGTAAACCGGCTGCTTACGTGTAATGCTCGAAATCAACTTAAACGTAGGACTTTACCCATATTCCATTACTAATCAGAATATTCCATTATCTGTTACATACCGAAACACTTGCCTTTAGCATAAATTGAAACTGTTTTTTATTAGGTATGGAAATAAATTTAATGATGTTAGCTTAGCGGTGCCCACGCGGTAGAAATTCCCGGTTTCGACGTGCAACAACCACACATTCACTTCGGACATTTTTAACTTCTGTGAACCGCTTAGCTGCTAAGTACGACCACATCGATCTAAATAAAACGTAATCGGAGGGAAGTAGGTCTGAAGAACATGCGGAGTGCGGTAAAGCTTCTCAGCCTTAACTGAAAATTATATCCTGGGCTGTTTTCGCGGGAAATGGAAGGCAGTATGTGAATGGCAAGCTTACTAAATCACTTCCGTTTAATCCAGTTGCAAACAGGGAAAATGCAGTCCCATAAATAATTCTCTTTACATTTTTAGATACGCGTTGGAGACTTGGAAAGAACTGAAAATTACGTCGTTCAAACATCAAATTTAAAATTTTGGCAAAATTGAACGCGTCGGGAACTTTTTATGATGCAAGTAATTTCAGCGGAGCAAATTTATCTCGGCACCTAACATGATTTTAATGAGTAACAAATTAAGCTCTTAATTTATTGAATCTCTGAGTCTGTATTGCATTTTCGCTTTGTGTGGCTAAAAACCGTTAAAGCACTTACCGTTGTAAATATTTACTAAAGTCGTGCAAAACTATTGACAGCTGTTCATGCAATATGTAAAAGACAAACATTTTGGAATTTTCTCGAGACATTTCGGATTCGCCAGGCGATACCATGGTTACTTATTCTTCTCCGAAGAATATCATTTGTTGGAGCTTTTATGACCACAAAAATTGAAGTAGGGAAACGAAAGGTGGCTCATACTTTCGCCCTACGACCAAAGATAGTTTTTATTGATTAAGAAGCAAACCTATGCAAGTGAAACGTAAATATTGATGGAGACTAATCGACGCGAAAATGGATTTGATCGATCAAGACTCAGCAGAAATGGACGACATTCGAGAATCACATAATGCCGAAACCGGTTTTCTTATTTAATTGTAACGGATATAATCTGACATTTTTATTTCACGATTACCTACCTATTCCAAAACCGCTGCATCAAGAATGTCTTTATATCACCTTCCGGGGAATATATTAGATATAAATTTTTATAAAGCATTGAATCGTAGGATAGTTTCTTGAATTCATTGGGTACGACGGCTCGACAACTGGCAGGCTCAATACTTTTTAAATTATCTGATATATATATTTACGGCGCACAAATACCTGTCAACAGATCTATATTAGAATCAGTCTCAATTTGTCATTTATCATCAAGTGATTTCTCTTCTTTGTTATTGCTTTTTATTATTGCAGCATGTGTTCGCAAACATGCACAGTATAGACGTCAACTAAAATTTTATTACGGGTGGTTGCTTGCTACGCATTTCTCTAACAAGTCATTTTCTACGATATTCATGCATTCTGGTTTCCATTTCATAAACGAAATTGAATCAAAGCAATGAAACATGTGAAAAAGCATTTATTCAGCTTGCACCGACTTGTGAACACCCATCAATAATAATGCAAGCGCTAATATAACGATAGAAAGATGCGCGAGAGAAAATCTACTAACAAATGAAATGAATACCAAAAATTTTAATCCTCCAAAAGCTTAATATATTTTAGACCACATAGTACTTATTAATGAAACTTCCCAGCTCCAACTTCCCTTCCTTTCTGCTCTCAGATTTAATAAATTTCTCTTATGAAAATCACAATTATTCACATTTTTAAACTTTTTAAAACGGTTTCACTTACTTTCTGCAAAAGACTTACTTTCTGTTGCAAACGAGTTGATAAGGCTAACTAAACTTCCCCGTTATCCTTGGTATTTTTCGTATAAAACATGTCTGCTTTGTCTTTTAGATTTAGGGGCGGTTTGTTGTGGAATTAGCATTTGTTGAAATAGAGGCGAACATCACTTACATTGACTTAACAGAATCGTATTACGAAATAAACACATAGATGGTTGTATACATTATTTGTCGAAGGGTTGAAATGATAACTAATCTATTTTTGATTGAAAATTGTTATTAGAAAAAGTCGAAATGATCCCAAATGGTGTGCTATGTGATTAAAAAGATGTGGTTTCGGATGCTCGTAATTCCTTGTTTAGAGTTATTGTATGCAAATTTTCTTCATACTTGAATAATTTTTTATGGAAAGTTAAATATTTTGTGCAACGAATCCTTTTAAAAATTTAAACAATACAGATTTATTTACGATCATCTCGAAATTGAAAATGCGGGAAATTTACAGTAATACCATCCAATATGTCAGTAATCAGTAATACCAACTATCTCTTCACCAATGTCTATATTTTATGTTCGTGTTCATAACATTTACATCAGTTCATGTCTAATCACTTTCTACGTGATTTACAAAGTATTTCTTAAAAATACTCAAATCAAATATTTAGAGGTATTGTTCTGAGATTATTCGTTCATCAAATAGGGTTGAACGACTCGTATAAAAATTTGTGCAAACTTTCAGGTGTGATAAGTGATCAAAATACATTAGGTTTAATACAAGTTTTTCAGCCATTTTGGGGGTATTTCTCTCTCTCTCTCTCTCTCTCTCTCCATCTCTTTCTTTCTTTCTCTCTTGCTTTCGTTCTCTTTCTCTTTGTGTATCTGTCTCTTTCCAACTACCCTATTAATATGTATGTGCAAAACATTGATTTTTCGATTTTGAATGGGAGGAAAACAGACGGGTGGACAGACAAAGGAAATTATGATAAATCTATTTTCTTACTTACACATATATATATGGTGTTTTAGCAGCGACGAATCTTAGCCAAAATTTTGCACGCTCCCTTGTTATCTCAAACTCGTAGTAATTTCCTACCTCGATATAATATAGGATTTCTTAAATCGAAGCGACTTCAACTTGCAATTTAAAAGCAGTGATGCCCACTTTCAAAAAATAAAGCGTAAGCGACAAATGCAGCCACAACGGGCGACCTTGCATACATCCACGATATTCTCTTATCTTCCTGCTCTTCGAGAGCTTAATATTATAGCACAGGAATACTAGGAAAGTCTTAAATTTTGTTCAGCAAGCGTTCAATTCAGAATTCGATAACAGAAAGCGAATAAAAGAAAAACGGCTTTAAGACTTACGAATGCTTTTAAGACTTTCATACACTTTTTCATGACTAAACCATTGATTAAATATCATGTCACAGGCATCTAAGAAGTATTTGAAAGTAGAGTGCTTGCACACAAAAATTCCTGGTACGCATTCTAATGCATAAACATAACTGTTTATTCGAATTTTTCTTGAAAACCCCGACCCTGAGTGCTACTAAATAGTCAAAATGTGGCTTTTGCTCATAGAAAATGAAGAGAAAGAAAAAAACCATAAATTATAAATATACTACTCGTCAACGTATCTAACAAAAATAACAATTGTAAGCAAATCGACCTAGATAGGAGGGTGAGAGAGAAGGAAAGGAGCGAAAAGCAGTTGACAAGGTTAGCTTGGCAAACCCAAAAAAAGATGAATGCGCTTATGTGTGCACATCTGAATGTGTTTTCGTCTCAAACCTTCGGACCATATGTGTTTGTAGGTCTCACACAGTACGCGGTCATATTTTGCATATGATCCAATAAAATAGAAATAATAAAAATAAATTTCATGCATGCAAACAAACTACACGGGATAGTAAGAAAGAAAACAAAAAAAAAAAAAAAAAAAAAGCAAAAAAAAAAATTTTTAAAAAAATTTAAAAATATTTTTCATATGCATGCGGAGTATT
>NW_023998517.1:1343641-1372941 GCF_014805625.2 Glossina fuscipes
ATTTAAAAATATTTTTCATATGCATGCGGAGTATTATTTATAGCAGAGGTATAAGTTATAGACTGCAACGGCAACAAAACTGACAATTAAATTACCGACTTGCGATGCATCAAACGAACGCCGAGTGTTTGACGGCCACTAAAGCTGTACTCTGCGGAGCACTAGTATATACTTTTATCTTCCGATAACTGCACAGTCATGTGTATTTTTCTCAACTTCTTCTCCTTCAATCTTGTAAAGAACGTATATCTATAAAGTATGTGCAGTGAAATGTCCAATTGTTCCGTTTCTTATTGTTGTATGTGAGTCATGCATCGCACATCGAAATGTCTCGAATCTGAAAAACACACGTTTTTCACTTCCTAATCCTAATATAGCTCGATGAGTTAGGCAATCTCTGTTGTGCGATTTTCAATGCAAATGACATTATATGGGTTTCGTAAATAGTTTTGCGTATTTAACATTAGAATATCCTGGAGATATTGAATAAGTTAAACTGGATGCATATTTTCTACATGGGCGCAATGATCCTTCAAAGCCAATGGTCAGGAAAGCCGCTGCTCTCCTCAAGCTTGTTCGTATAGCACAAATCATTAAATATGGCAATGACTTGTGCTTGGAAGGGTTCCATGATGCGACGATGGGTGCGCTGGCTAGTGCAAGTAGCAGGCCAACCGAGCTATTAGATGTCGATTTACAGTCACGTCGTTGAAATTCAAAAATCAAGAACGGATTGACTCCCCTGGTCTGGATTCAAATCAATCAAAACGTGCAAACTCATCACAGAAGGGTACAAGCCTCATTTTCTTGAAGCACAAAGGAATTGTTTCGACCAATTTGCTCTGCGGATTACGGATCGGTTGTATGCAAGAACCAGGAAGAACAAACGTGGCTTTTTCTTTAAGATGCTATCTCTGCTGAAAAAGTTGCCCTTTTAGTGAAATAAACAAGTTGAAGTTTCTCTACATTTCTCTACGAACTATTGAGAGAACCGCTATGTTCATCAAACTATTAAGAAAAGAAACGTATCAAGTCTAAGGAAAAAATATGTTAACACCTAAATACATTACAGTCCTTTAGTTTATATTGTTGAGATTTTTTAAGCCACTGTTCCAAGGCATTCAAAAATAATTCATCCTATGGTTCTTTTCGGGGGAAAAAACCCATCTTCTCGCCCTTTTCTTAGAAGCATCCTTTGAGTTATTAGTGAAGTGAAAACAAGACAATAAACAAGAAGAAGAAGAAAAATGATTACTTCCTGGCTGCTGGCCGTAAATGAACAAATCAAGTGAGAAACATAAAAATTTTACTTGAATTCCAAAAATTGCGTTTATTTGTCTAACTTTTCAGACCGACATACGCATGGTAAAGAAGCTCTTACTTTTTGCTTTTTTTTTTTTTCTTTTTTTATATAGACTATGGCATACATATGCATGCACACAGTAGTTTTACATACATCTGTACTATGTACGTTTTTCAGATGCTCAAAACAAATTGCTTCTGCACTTCTGAGAGTAAACAAGAAAAATAAATAAATACACAAGTACAAGTATACAATAATGTTAGTGTTGTATGTATGCATGTAGTACGTAATTATGTTGTTTTATATAAATATGTAACGATCGCAACAAGGCGTAAATGAAAAATTATTCTCTACAGTATGCCCGCATCGAATTTTAGAGGAGACTTAATGAAAACATCAGTAAAATAAGATACGAATAGAAGACGAAAACGCAAAAAAAAAAACGAACCTTAGATAGAGATAAATAAATAATAGACGAAAAAGAAGAAAAGAAAAAAAGAAAAAGAAACCGCAATATAAAAATGAAAAATTTCTAGTTGAAGCATTCACACAACATTTGCCAATTTGAAGAATACGGCAAATAAAACGGAATGCCGGAATACAATAACAATGATGCTCTATGCTAATGAGATATTTAAAGATTACATGTTGTCATTAGTTACTGTTTATCGGTGTGTACCTTACACGCGTATTTATCGTAGAGTGTTTAGATATAGTAAGTAACACAATGTAAGTCGAAAATAATTAAAGTTTATGTTTAGTTTTTAATTTTTTGGTTCGTTTCTTTACAGACACATCAGAGCTGGCGTTTGTTTATATTTTCATTTGAAATGTTTAGCATTAGCGTTCTTACTGCATCTCATTTGAACTGTTTACTTGAATATCATGGCGCTTAGCACTGTAAAGTGTTGAGATATAAAATTATGATGTTTAAATTCGATTTCGTGTTAAACAAAAAAAAAAAGAACACGTACACAGCTTGACGCCGAATTGGCTAATGAATTGTTCAGAAATCGCTTACCATAAGTAAGTTGTTTCATATAAGTTGGTAACGTCTCTAATTTCTATGGTTGTTCTAAAAGGCTTTGTTATTTATTCAGCAGTTGTGATAGCTTTTTCTGCTTTTAATGCTTCTATCTTCAGTCAAATTACCATTTTTGACTTTCATTCTACGGTTATTTGGTTCGAGACTAGAATGTCGTCCCAGCACTTATCAACAGATATCAACTCCCTTTGCAAAATCATTACCACTAGAGAGTCAACCAACCATACACAAAATTTCAATTTCAAAATTTTGAAACGACAACTTTCGGTTAGTAGACCGACCTACCGATTTCGTCTAATGGATTACAATGAAATAAACAAAGCCAAGTCAAAAATGTGGCAATAATCACTTATCATACTGACTAAAGATGATCTAAGACAACGTTTCAAATGTAGATGCAACGCGTCCACACAGAGAAAACAACCAATAACAACAACTAGAAGTCGATAGGTGGCGAAGATCAAAATTTCGTGGCAACCGAATTAAACATGGCCAGAAGCAGAGCTGCCTTCATAGGCCGATCGCGGATATTGGAAAATGTTTTCTGTATATAAACGAGAAAGATTTAAGAATCTCCGAGAGTACTCTTCATCGTAGAATGAAGCGAAGCCCTGCGTGTACCGTTACTACCCCCAGCAATGGTATAAAAACAAATGCACCTAAAAAGAAATTCTATGCAGTGAACCCATTTTCAATCTAACCACTTTAGCCCTCTACACTCCTAATTAATTTTTCACTTGCGTCTGACCACTCAATTAATTTGCAAAGAAAAAGCCTAAATGGTGGTCTCGATGAAAATTCGTATTTGAATAAGTAAATTATGTAATTATTATTATATTATGGAAAGGGTTACCACATACAGGGCACAGAGCTATGGCACTCCCAGAAGTGCCTTGCTTCATTCATTCTTAGCTTCTCGATAGGGTAATAAATGTCTGGCAACGCTGAGGAAAAGCAGGACCTTAGAAATGCAATCCACGTATATCTGCTCCTACATAAAGTTCCATAGCTGAAAGCAGTTGATAGAAGTTCCAAGGTATCAATGAAACTCTAAATCAGTTGTCATTGTTTCCCTAATCCGTAGGCCAGGTTCACTAATGAAGGGATTTTCAAAACCTAGCAAATCATCCTCTCTACATGTGCGAGTTTGGCAAACCGACATGAAGTCCAGCGAATTTCTCGAGACATCGAAACAAGCTTTGAAGAACAATGAAATACCTCTAGTGACAGTTGATATGAAAAACCGGTCAGCGAACTTGAAAAGACTTAAGTGAAATTTCCTGATTACACCTTCGCATGCTTCTTCGTGCGATATTTTTGACTTATAATAATATCGTTTATCATTTCTTTTTTTGGTATAATCTTCTCCATGAATTTATCGGTTGAGTTAATTTATCTATTATTTATTTATATTAATTCATACTTTAGTTGCACTTGTGTATGAATGGGAGGCAGTATGCAGAATTCTAACAAAAGGATTTAAAGTGTCAGAGTGTCATAAAGTCATCATAATTTAGCACTTGGCCACAAAAATTCTGCATACATACGGACAGTAGTAATAAACCAAACAATGACATGCTTCGAGAGTACGTACAATAATTAAGTAGTTTTATATGCAAAGCACCCACAAAAATTGTGTTTGACCACACTTACCTACATAAACATACATATATACATACATACATCCATACAAACATACATAAATACGTATATAAATTCATAGATATACGTTTGCACGGCCAAGCAGACTATAATAATAATACGATGAAACAATAGAGCGAAGAGAAGGAGCGAAAGGAAAGGAGTGATGAATGAATGAATGAATGAAATTTAAAATTGAAGTTAGAAGCGGTTTATTACCTCTGAAACAAAGCATGACCATAACTAAAGTAAACTAAATTAAATCCATTATTGCTTTTGTTGAGCGCGCGCGCACACACAAACACCATAAGTCTCTCTTATACTCTTTATGAAAATATCCCATAAAAATGAAGATAACGCCTGAATTAAGGCTTTATTCGATGTCTTGCATCACTGACTGTCCTCAATTTGCGATACGTTCTCTTTACGTATGTATGTATGCATGTATGCATGTATGCATGTATGTGTTTCTGTGTGTATGTATAGCATTTAATCTGAAAGTACAGCAAAATCTTAGTTGAAAGTTTCACTACAAGTTCGTGTAAATGCCGCCGTTTCACGAAGAGAAGGATAAGAAGGAAGTTTTTTTTTTTTTTATTACATCACAGATGAAAATTTCTGTAGTTTCCTTCTTTAACTACCCCAAATATATATATATATATTGGCTCTTTATGGCTACTGTTGCTGCTTTTTGTGTGCATTTTTTCTCTCTCTAGTTCCGTTTTCCGGTTTATCAACTTTGTCTTAAACTTGGTTAAAAGCCATTTGTGATTTTGTTCTTATTGTTTCTATCCATGTGCATGTTCACTCACACACATTCACAATTTCACAAGTCTCTAGTAGTTACATGTTGTTGTTACGTATTGTTGTCGTACATACGTACGTACGTACGTTTGCCGCTGTAAACATTTTCTAACAATAAGTTTGATTCAATTGCAATTATGGCAAATTATTTTATTACATCCGTAATTGTGTGACCATCGAGCGTGCAGTTTTTCGTGTAGTTAAATTAAATAAACGCTACAAGTGGTTGTTCTTCCCCCTGTTATCCTTGATTTTAACACACACTATGGATAAATGAAAATAGCAGAATAGAATGAAATCAGCAAAATTGAAACTTTTCTGTATGGCTGTCAGTGAAAATAAAAATTCATTTAAAAATAATTTTGAACATTTAAACTGGTTAGCGTAAGGTTTCCGAAGAGTGGAATTCTGGATACGCAAGGATATGGTTTACTTTCAGTAATTAGTGGGCTCGAAAAATCAATTAAGCATTAGCGTATGTGAAGAATTTCCCCTTAAGAGCTATAAGACTTTTTAAATGATTACATTCGTGAGGTCAATCGACCCTTAGTTCAACAAAGTTCAAAGTCATTTGGCTGTAAGCGGAGCAAATTCCATTTATTCATACTATAAAGGTTTACCCCAATGAAGACTTTGTTGTACTATATGATGACCGCAGATTTACGACGTTTTAGCTTCTTTAGTGTAATTTCTTTGTATTTTTCATCAGCCGTCGGAAGTTGAATATCTTACTCTTATGAGGCATTGCCTCTTACTGCCTAAAAAGGACGTGGAAAAGACGAGTCAAAGTATTAAGAAAGTTAATCTACTTTTTTCATCCATACTCGCAAAGTATAGAATACAGCTGCTGAAGCACCAACTGGGTGTTAGTTGGCGGAAAGCGTCACATAAAAACAGATTCGCTTGCAACCTAGTGGCGATTGCAGTAAGCTTTTTACGTTGTAGTAATAGCCAGCTTAAAGACCACACCGATCAAATCATAAGGCCGCGAAACTATTAGTTCCTAAATAAAGTGCTAGCTGTCGCAATTTAATCTTTATACATTTTATTATTCGTTTTACGTAAGGTCTTCAGGTCTGCGAGCAGCAAAGATGTAAACACAACGGCAGCACAAATGTTCTTGTAAAGATCGCTTCGTTTTGGCATTTTAGCACACCGAGCGGCTACTCAGGACGAAATGACCGATTGCCGGTGAGGATAGGACTTCCTTAAATGGAACGTGCGGGAGTGTATGTCTCGTAAGGATATTTCCCTCTTTAAAAAGCTAGTAAACTCAATTTAGCTAACACGGTCTTGTTCTGTGACTTCGCGTGGCAAACGGTAGACGAGACAGTAGTTTTCAGGAAGTTATGATAATTATTCGTGCACTATACATTAGCAAAAAGGGTTTTGCTAAAATATGACGTTCGCTTCGTATCCCCGGGTGAAGTTAGTTATAAAACTCTGTTAGTTAACTCCAAAAAGAAAACCTCAAGTGATGTATTTCCCTGTAATTTGAGTGAAAAGATCATTTTCAAGATTATCACGCGCCGGCCTAGAAGTTGCCGACATCGGCTTAATTCGATAGCTTGCCATTATCGGTTCGGTGCGACGGGTTTCAGGAGGCTACCTATGAAGCATACATTTTTCTTATTATCAGATGAAAAATTTTTCTTTCGTAAAATTGTCATCGAGTAACATGTTCAAAGAACGATCGAATTTACTCGATTATCGGCAGTTTGTTAACCATCTTCCGGCTGCATATATCCTCAGTTATACAATTTAGTGATTAGGAGAATTTAAAATGCTTGTGATTTTATTGTCCTATAAGTAGCAATGTATCAAATGACTTAAGAGAAAGGATAGCAGATGATAACGGACAGTATAAAGAATTTTTGAAAAGCCAGCTTATTATGCCGCTTTATGAATAGTTACGAATTTGGCAACAAATTTACTTTAATATTATGGTTAAAGGTAGGAGAAGCAATTGCAGTTTTTTTTTTATCTGATTAACTCCTGCTTACATTGTTAGTACGAAAATTGACAATAATATCATTCAGTTAACTGCCTGTCTGAGGAAAAGAAAAAGCTATTGGCTTGGATATGTCCGCGCGAGTAAATGGAAAATTCCCACTGTCTTTTTATTATAGAAAGGCATTGAATGAAAAAAAAAAGTGGAAAACTCCATTTTAACTAAAGCAACTGAAAAAAGAGCCTTCATAGCATTTTCTTCTTTTTTTTTTTAAACAAAACTCGCTGATAGTACGGCCGACGGGTTCTATTCATGTTAAAATTCACCACAATTGATAAGTTTTTAAATATATACCGCAAAGAGTTGGATTTCGTCGAAGCGTGTTAACGTAGCTTTGCAACTGCAAACCAAGCGGTTATTTGCAAAATAACTAAAAGTTCATCGAAATGTCATACACATGAGCGCAATAAACAAATTTCGTAATTCTCCGTGCAAGTTGCCATGGAGAAGGACGAAATTCAAACAGAACGAGACAAGTTTAGTGTTGGCGTTTTTTCAACTATTAAAAGTAAATAAATCAATATCGTGATGAGCGCGCCAAAAATCCTTTAGCTTACCTAGTACGCAAACTCGGCAAAAGGGAGAGCGAATGTAACACAAATTTCATTCAGCCATATTTATTTATGATGTAAACAAATCATTAAGGAGAAAAATTACGACCTCTGCAGCAGAGGTACAAAATTCTGCCTCAGCTGCGCTTCTGTCTGCTCGTAAATCGCGTTAACGCAATCGTTTACTGCTACTGGCGGCAGTAGTTGCGTTGCGTTGTTGTGCACAACAAGTTCACTCAGCAAATAAATCTCAATAATGTAGTTTTTTCGAAATGTTTATGAATCCTTTTTTTTATCTCTTTCCTGGCAAAGTGAACAATTAACAGTTGTTCTGCTCGCACAATGTTTTATGGCTGCCGTGAATGCTTTATTGCCATGTGCGTGTTTTAACTTGAATAGACAATACAAAGATACTTACTCACCGATTATGTTTTACTCTCAAATACAGTCATGCTACAATGCTACTCGCAGATGGCAAGCAGATAGCCGCAATCAAGAGTACAGAGTCAGTCAGTTGCTCTCCATGAAGCTTTAATTGAGTAAATTTACGACTTGGCGAGAGCACATGCAAATTGTGTGTACACGGAATGTGATTTTTGTATCTGCTCTGTTTATGAAGCAGCTGTTTTTGAGAATAACCATATGTTTGTGGTGAAAAAACGAGCAAGAAAATCAAAGGAATAAAGTGGCAGCAGTAAAACAATGGTGTGCTTGCTGTGTTATAGAGACTTACAAAATACAAAACAGCCTAAAATTTATGACCATTCTTAACTCCGCCCCCTTTCCAGTGTTGGTCAACGTAATTTGACAAAGCACAATAAATGTGAATAAATATAGTAATTTTGCATCCTTTGTCAACCTAACTTACATATATATCTATTAAGTAAAATAATTTTAAGATGCTTCGCTGTTAGAATGACAAGCAGAAGAAAGCATCCCTCCCGTCCATTCCATTTTGCACGTGTGGTTTTGTAATTGATGTACCGCGTTTCTGGGCGTTTCTGGTCACATTCAAGAGATTGGAAATGCTTAGGTCGCTTTCAAAGCCAATTAACTAAAACATTCACATTCAATTAACAGATTTTAAAAGTGCGCTTAAGCTCGCCTGAAAGTATTTTTCGTCTCGTCATCAAAATGAAATAATGTGTACAAAGGTGGGTAAATTCATAAATGATTAGAGGATCGACGAAGACAGGAGTAGATTTTGTCTGTGTTTAAGTAACTTTTTTATGATGTCCACCAATTATGCTGGAAAGCATGTGTTTGAGAGCTTTAAGGAAGAGAAGCGTCTTTTGGGCATATTGTCAATATTTGAAGGAAGTTATTTGGTAGTCTGCTAAAAGGGAGAAAGTCATAGGTTGGTAGACAAAAACAGAAAACGAACAAAACTTACTTTTTAGTCTACAAAAGAAACGCATCATTTCAGTCAAGTTGTTTTTGCAATTAGCTAAATCCCACTAATAGATTTAATCAATTTTGGATAAATAAAAACAACTCGCACATAACATAAAAGATCACTTCCCTCTTGTATATAACATACACTATAGGGAGGAGGTGTGTTAATTAATTCTGTCTCTTAACATTTGTTGCTTCTATTTTTTGCGAAATTTTGAGTATAGTTAACTTGGATATTGGTGCTTGCACCTCCTTCAGTATATACGGAAGTCAAAGGCAATGGATCTCACATGGTAGCATTAAAAGGAAAGAAACAAGAGATTTAGCTGATTCCATAGAGGTTGTTGATAATGACTTGAATAGAATGGCGCAAGAAATATTGAAAAACTCTGAATATAAGAAACTCGAAGAGCTTTTGAAACAGAAAACTCTAATATTTTAATTTTAATCTTCCTAATGCTCTCACGATAGTCACGCTGCTTCTCGCGCCTTCAAAATAAGTACATTGCGAGCAATATTTCGTGAAGATTGCAAAACCTTTCCGTAAACCAGCAACGAGACGGTGAACTTTGTTTTTAGTTTGAAATGTCAAGAAATGGACTCAAGGATATTTCACAGTTAAAATCAAAACAACTGCAACAACAATATTAAACTTACATATAGATATCTCTTGTGTCCATCTAACCGCAAGCGTCGAATAAAACTTAATATACTTCTTATTGTCTCATGCACATGTTGTCGGGTATTGTTAGATTGCTCCGACTTTGATTATTCTACGTCCAATGGAATTATTTCGATTCTGTGAAGAGCTACTAAAGTGGTGAGAAAAGAGGTTTACGCAGAAGTTATGATTTTGAGCGGGCCTTAACCGCGATGAAAACTTTTATATTTTAGTCGTGTACTTGTAACGATTTACTTTCCTCAGCTCTTGTAGCACTTTCTGCGTCACCACCCTTTTTCAATAGTAAAGAAACCGTTCTGAAGAGTAAAAAGGCCTTTTCGTATTCTTACAGTAACTAAAGAAAAACAGTAGAACAACCATTCAACACTCTATAATATTCGGTAAACATGGTCTATCCCTTCCATTTTGAATAGGTACCACGGCATTAATCAACATCACTTAACATATACGTGAAGCGAGTTCTCTTTACCATCTGCCGTAATTTAGTCTTTCTAGTCTACGTTTCGCTGTATGCGTGTTCTCTAATCGATGATACTCACTTACAACATTAGCATGAGTGGCAAAATGAAACAAATATTTTTCCCAATTTCGAAGTTGTTATCTTAATTTATACAAAGCACAGACACATAGACGGACAAACATGTCACGAGAAGTATATATACTTTAAAACATGTCTCAACGGTTCTTCTGCATGTCGCAAACACTTCACAAAATGAATATCCAACCATGCTTCGGAAGTTGATACAAAAAAGTTCAAAAGAAAGACCATTCGTCCTTAAAGGATTTGCTCCGTTCCGATTACAATAATGGATGCTGGTTACTTCTGCACACAGGTCCCATTGCTGTGAATACTTCTACATGATGTTCTCATTGATTACACCTTTCGTTTTAATTTTATGTCCGTATTCCGAATTCTTCTTCTTCCTCTATATGATTAGTAGAAAGACGTCTAAAAATTTAAATTATTTTGCTCACAAAAGCGCATGCAAGACTACATGTAAGCTATGAGAGTTAAACACAAAAGTTTCGTTAAATTTTAACCTTTTGTCTTAAGGTTTTGTTTTAAGCTTACAAGAATTCACGATAGATGTTCAAAATAACTTTCTGAATCGATTTGTCTGTCCGTCTTTTTGTCTTCTTTGCTTGTGGTCATCCTGCAGATCACAATTCTTGAAAAATTTTGATGAAATTTGATACACTGACGCACGCTTTTGAAAATGGTTCAAATTGACCCATTATTTCGACCACTTCCTCTCAGAACGTTTTATTTTGATTAAACGAACTAGGATAAGGTATTTAATCATGGGCCACTTGTTTCAATAATAATCGCCCTTACGTGTAGCACGTGTTTACTATCATTAGACCTTTGTTAGCGACAGGTATTTATTATTATTTTGTCGTTTAGTAAATTTAGTGAACAATTTTTAGCGTACCGCATACTCCTTAATATTACACACAAATAATTACTTAATTAAGTGACTCTTACCCTGAGTAAACAATAAAGTTTCTACAGACGCCGCCGTAGTTATATTATGCTTATCGATGCCTTGAATGTGTAACAAAAAGCCATAGTACATAACTACATTGTTTCACCTGAAGAGTAAAATCAAGTTAACGTCTCTCGACCTGCTAAAATAATGTTTAGCATTTTAAAACTTTAGTCATGATCTCGATCCATTGCTTTCTTCCTGCTTACCAAAAAATTAATTAATTTTCCTTTGCTTTCAAATTGTAGTTTAGAGCCCCAGGTAGCGCCTAAGGGTGCTTCTTTATGAAACGAAAGATGGACAAGCCGCATCAAAAGGCCTAAACATACGATGTATATTTATCTATCGATTTTCGATATACCATCAAATATCGTATATATTCATATATTTTGTATGACGACAAAAATAATAAAACCTTAAAGCTTTAGTGCCTAAAATGCACACATTACCTGCATCGAAATGGCCAAGCTCCATCTCTTGCTGTAGGCCGGCATCAAGCCTCTTTGATTGGAGATAGCACAATTTTTCGGCCGCATATTTGCCACTGCAGAGATTACACCAAGATCATAGTGGTCTTTGTTCGTTTCTATATTGCGCAGAATTGTTTCTAATATATGCGGATAATCGTACAATAGCCGGATGCATTGTGTTCTGCCGACTGCCCGCTTTCTATAATATATTTTGTTCTTCCCAAATTTTTTTATATATTGCTCATTTGATTGATTTCGGTCGCAGAAGACTGCTCTCACGTCCAACCCCAATTCTTCAGCCGCTTCTATGCTTTTTTCTAAGGCCCATCCCATGTTATTTTGGCTTTTTACGCGGGGATAGCTGCCCAGCACTATGTTGAAAGGGGTGAGGAGGCTTCGTGCTGCGAACACTATCACAGCGGTACGGGACGACCCTTCCTCAATTTTTTTAAACGTTCTTCTGATTCGGTCCAGGGTATTTGCAAGCCACGTGGCTGTTACTTTGCGGTTCGACTATTCAGCTTATTCCTGGCAACCTTGCGACCTTGTTTCAAATAGCAGAAGGCGTCTTCGTTCAGCGTGAACTCTTGTAGACATTCCTCGCAATGCAGCTGCTCACGAATGTAGCGTGCTATACCACATCCTGTGAGCAGCCTCAGGGACTCTTCAAGTTTGCGGCTCAGCGGCTGAACGATTAGATTTTCGAATATGTCACCGTCAGGGGCGAACGGTTCAAATTCGTCATCTTCATTGGCCGGCGCTTCAAGCTCGTACAGTAGTTTTTCAATGAGGAGGTAGTCGTTCTTCTGCTCGACTCCTTCTGCCCAGCACTCCTCCTGTACGTTTCTCAGTCTTTCGACCAGCGCAATTATTTCTATAGATGATCGTCATAAGCTATTAGGGCCCCAATAAATTTTCTCTCTAAGTATTCTTCTACGACCTCTAATTGTTGTTTTTTTTCCGGCCAAGTTTCGCGGCTTATCATGTCCCGGTGGAAGACGTTGAGGAAGGACGTAAATACCGCGGTAAAGTCGCAGACGGCTTGCGCTTTTCCGTTGGTATTGTCTACTTCCTCGTTATCGATGGCCGCTTGTAGCGTTGCGACTTGCGCGTCGCACACATTCGTCGCAGCCAAATTGTTTCAGTCTGTAATTTTAAATATCGGCGATAATAATGAAATTTTAAAGCCGGTTGCTGCCAACTTGTAGAGTTAAATGAAGTATGAAATTTAGGAAATTTGCTTTGGAATATCAATGTTGTAACTATGTGTTCTTTCAAATAAAAATTTTCCCTTAGTTCATGCATTTGCTTAACAGGCTTGTTATTCTTGCAATATTGCAGTCCAATATTTATGTAAACGCGTCCTTTACCATAACAAAATGTGTAGCGAAAGTGTCTTACTAGGAAAGTTAACTAAAACAAAAGGCATGCGTAGAGACTTCAACTTAGGAACGTTTCCGTACTTGGACACTATGAAAAATCGGAGAAATGGAACCGTTCTATATTATATGCATATCGCGACACAAGAATAGCTAGGACAGGACACATATCTTTGACCACATTAGTGCGTCCCACAACGGCGATTATCGAAAGTGCATAGTGTTGCCGCGCGCAGGAAGGCCGGAATTCACGTCAGCGGCAACCACGAACGGAATTTGAAACAATGTGAATTCACGTCAGCCGTGGCGAATGTGTTAAGTTAGTTACTCAGGCAAGAGACTGTCTAAAGTAAAATTTTCTCCATTCTTTTATTTTAATAGAGAAGAAACGAGCAGTGGCAACGAAGGTCATCGGCTCATTATGTCTATTGTCTTAGTAGGTTTTTCAAGATTTCTAGAGTATGCAGGAAACAAACTCAACACCTAAGTGAAATATTGTCCTTGAAATTTGGGGATCGGACTTGACCTACGCCAAGTGGATCCCTATAGGAATGCTAAAGCCTATTTATTGGTTCTTCTATCTTCAGAAATGTGAATTCTTTTGGCGTAGTTGACATTCTTGTTAGCATTGAATGGTGGAAAATGTCTTTGAAATTCTTTGCTCTGCCTTTGATTGATATATAGCAAAATAGAATGAGACAGAACATCAACAATACCATCGATAAAAGGTAGTAAGTAAACTTGCTTGAGAATCCCAACAAACAAGCATATCGCATATCAATGCTCGCGTATGTCTGTCTGTCTTACATGATTCCCGATGCTTAATGCCGCCATAAAAAGAAAGCACAATAGATTAATGGATGTTTCAACGAAGCGAATAAAATTAGATTTTTATAATTCGGTGTGCATTTGTATTTATGTGTGTAAGGGTCAAGCAGAGCACTAAATAAGCTTTGAAAGCGTAAGCTTAATCTCAACTTAAAGTAGATTCATATGTTTTAAGATTATTACTAATTAACTACGATATGAAAAAGAAGGAAATCTTCTTCCTTCGCGTCGTGTGTTTCGTATCTGTGTAAAATTATTGTATGAAAAATACGAAACTCGATCATGAAAAATGACTTTAGCTCATAAGGTACAAAAAATGGCAATAAACTCAACTCCAACAGCGTTTCAAAGTATATCAATCTTCCGAATGGGGCAGGAGCAAATAAAACCAGTGTGAATACTGTGTTGTGATGTATCTTTTTTTTATTTGTATTTGTATTTTTTCTTTCTTTTTGTTTTTTTTTTTTAATATGTTTTTCCTTAGGTAAGTTAGTTGGATAGGGTGTGAAGAGTTCAGCCACACACACAGCGTACACAAAATAAATTACTTGATATTTGCCCAGAGCAAGCATAAGCATCAAGTTGCACCACTAAACCGACAACTATGTGGTGTGCAGACCGTATAAAAGAAAAACACGTAGAAAGAGTTGCATGTATATCCATACACTTATGAAAGTAGCTGTAGTTGTTTTCAAGATGAAGTTTCAGGAGCAAAGTTTTTCAGGTTTTATATATACATATATATATATATATATGTATACTTATACACATACACGAACGATACGAAAACATATGTATTTGTATATTTAGAATCTCTCTTCAGTATTATAATACTGGGACCATGCTACGTCACGGTATGTTGTGCTTTGTGCGGAACAGTGTGACAAACTATCTTAATGGCTTTTCTCAGCTTGGCGGCTGTTAAATGCGATATTAATTAATTGGACACTTAAGTTAACGACATTTCTTCATTCATTCACTGCACCTCCACCACCATCAACAACAACAACAACAACAACAACAACAAACTCTGCATAATACATAGAGTATAAAGAATATATATGTATGTATATATATATGTAGATATGCAACGTGTGAGGGTAAAACACGAGCTTAGTTGCACACCGACACACAATTTTGATTAATTGTCAAAATGGAGGTGGTAAGTTGAGCCCCTACACAACGAGAGAGAGTGATTAATGGACTACTTTTGTGACTTCACACACACATACAGGTCGGTCGTCGCATTCTCTATATGAGAAATTGTACAATATTTGAGACGAAAACATGTTGTAGATGCCGAACAACATTTGCAAACAACTCTTCAGAGATTTGCGGTCGGTTAAACCAACTGTTGACAAACTTGCAAAGCAATGAAAAAAGATCATACATTTTAATGGTGTTCAATATATTATAGCAACAAAAAGGAGAAAGAAAGAAAAAAAAACTATATATAACATCGTTGCAATATAAAAAAGCTAAAATGAAAAAAATTACTTTGAATTTGCTTAGTTAGTTACACTTACCAAGCGCCATAAAATGAAATTAAGTGCAATTTTTGTCTCTCATTCATTTTCCCCATAGTAATGACATAAATTTATGAAATTCTTGTCCCGCTAGTGTTTTTCTTCAAGTTCTCCGCCGATAGAAACAGACGAAGACTAAGAAGAAGAAGAAGTACAGAAGAACATACTCTTTTTTTTAGGTCTTTTCAAAACAATGCTTATTGTGTGTTGTGCGTTTTTCAAACCTCGAGAAAAACGGAAAGAGCTGAGTTAGCTCGTACATCAGTGGAATCCTTGCTATTTTCGCTCTATTATAGTTATGCAAAAGATTTTGTTTCCTTGTTGGTTTGGTTTTCTAACGAATAACAACAACAAAAACAACCACAACAACAACAACGACAACTCACTATATAGAACTCTTTCAGAACTCTGATTGTATCATGTTATTCTTGTTGTTGTTATTGTTGTTGTTGTTATATCATCTCGAGTTCTCTTTTGGGTGGGAGTTCATATAAATTCATTTAATTAGTTTTAGTTTAGTTTTGCTATTCGTTGTTGTTGTTATTGTCGTTGCTGTTGTTGAATATTGTCATTGTTGCATTCTTCGTATTTTCTTTATTTCACCACCCGTTTTTTTTTCCCTCACAACTTTTTCTTTACTTTTGTACTTATATAATGGCTTGAAAAAATTTTATGTACTACCGCAACTAAAATAATGTATCTTCTTTTGTTTGAATGCGTGTGCAGTTTTGCGTTAATGAAAATTTTAAATTTTCTTCTAAATACTTGAAATTAAATAAAGTTTCAATATATTTTATTGAATTAATATTCAATCAATTGTGAAAATAAAAAATATCAAGGCGAGATATATGAAGGCCTTCACTACTGACAGTTAGCTGATCGATGCTCCAGATTCGAAAGTTTCTTACGCGGAACTAAATTATTTAACAAATCTTCCCGGTCTCAAGGCATATTAAGGCTAAGTGCATAAAAATATGATATAACCGGATCCGCAATAAATTAGCTACTACGTTAACCAGCCACTGAGATTCGTAGGTTCCATGGATTCCACAATTACTTCGTTGAAAAGCCTTTTGGAATACTTCAGAAACGATTAAAATGAAAGATTCCATATGTATTAAAAGGTAAGCTTACCTGGTAAAGTCAGACGTCGCTGGGTTAACCAACTTTTCTTCAGGACATTTTGATTTCCTGAGGTTCCTCCAGCTCTTTTGCTATAAGTCTCCGTTTGAAACGAATCGTAATAAGTTTGATCAACGGAATTCATTCAAATGTGTCTACGTTGAGGTTTCCACTTGTTGCGGGCATGTTTGTATTCGTTGTCTTCTTATTCATGCTTCATAAGTTCATGGAGTTTTGACAATACTAACGAAAGCGAGAGCTATGTACGGCTCGCCAAATACATGAACGGGTAAAAGGATATTTGGCGGAGTCTACTTAATATTGGAATCTTACAGACTATAACGTACATGTTTTATAGGAACAATCACTGAGGACTATTTCAAAGTGGCACAGCAGATCTACTGCACAATTTCTTGCACAAAAGGGTGGGCTGACGTACACACGAATGGATAGAAAGACATTTATGGCTCAAGTTTTATCAAGACTTATATATATTTTATATGATTTCTAATTTTCCCTTCAGGATGGAAATGTATAACCACTGTTTCGTCTCCTTTCGAAAAGAAACCTACTGAAAACATAAAGAGACTGTAACCAGGACAAATGAAGGAACGACTTGCGCACTAATTATCAAGCATTGTTTGAAACTAGAAACACCTTTTACATATATGTATGAATCTTTTATAACGGTGCTTTGCAATCGGGATTAGTGTGCACTCTAGTGATGACCACTGCTTTAAAGGCAGCTCTCATTTCAAACATTTTCATGTTGCTTACGAACCTTATGGTAATTAAAAGCAAAAATATCAGCATTTTTCAAAGTCTCACGTTAAATTTGCTTACAATTATCAAGGGTAGGTTTTGAACGTCTTGCTTGAGTTCGTATTATTAAGTTTTAGATGAGAAATGTTTTCATTTGTTTTTTTATTTATTTGTTTGTTTGTTTAGCTATTAGCAGATCATTACGGCTCGTAACAAAACATATATTGTAGGGAAGAGGCTAACTTATACCTACGACTTAGGCTTAGAATACTTAATTCCACGCTTGTAGTGGCAAAAAGAAAATAAAGAAAAATTACAGCAATATCATCATTTGGCAACTCGTAATGATGCTAGCGATAAAGAAACGAACGTTTTACGTATTTACTTTTATCTGAAACGGAGACTAAGTGGAGCGCATAGGAGAATGCAGCCCATAGCTCGCCGGGGAAAGTGGAAAGCGTGCCTAGAGATTCTACATGAGCCAGTGAAGCCAAACTCGTTCAATCAGATTGAAAACTACTTGCCCATTATTAAGCTTAGCTACAAAACTCACAGCATCAGGCTCCCTTCTCCTATCTGTTCAAGAAAGTTTAGGCTGAGTAAAGGAGAAATTTTCACTTTTAATATCACATTTCTCTTCAATTTATTGCTATTGCTGACATATTGCTGTGTGCCGACAACTTTCAATCGTGAATAATCTAGATTCACTTTCTCTTGCGTGCTCACTAAAAATCTGTCATATTTAGTAATCAATGTTCTTTGATTTACCTCACATGGAAAGGTACCTTTTTTTTCTGCTTAACCCATTTAATATTTTTAATTACTACTTGGTTTTTAATTTTCTGTATTTAACTGCAACCAACACCAAGTCAGCAAATACGCCACACATGCCCGTATAACCAAGAATAGCGGCATTGCTTCAATTCGACTTTCTCTGTGCATACACACTGACTGACTCCCAACAACATTACACTTCAAATGGTAGTCAAAAAGTTAACTATGACTTTTTACTGAAGTCATAAATTTTCTTGGTGTTGCACCACAACGTTTTATTACACAACGGTAACAACAACAACAAGAACAAAAACAACATCAATAATAACACAGCAAACACAGCGAATGCAAAAGAACTCGAGATGCATCATGTGCACAAATTCAACCGAAGTAAAATTGAGAGCAAGAGACTTGGCAACAACTGCACTTGTCCTGGCAATAACAACGAACGGCATTCAAAAAAAAAAAAAAAAGGGGGGGGGGGGGGGGGAGAGAAGAAGCAATACACAAAAAGAAAGCTATATATACAAAACGTACTATACCGTTCGGTTTTTAGATGGACTAAAACAGTGTTGCACGTTTATTAATTTACTCGTTGTTGTTGTTGTTGTTATTATTATTATTGTTGGTGTATGTCTTTATGTATTGTAATGAAACAAAGCAAACGAACAGAACTAATACACACAAAACATTTTTGGGGGTATTTCTGTGGTATTTTTATGTAGACGCAAGAAAAATTTATGCACTAAATAAAACAACACTTCTCGAGTTTCTCTCGAGTAAAAATCCTATTCAACATAAAGCACAAAAAGAAAAGCTATGAAATGCCAACTGAAAGGATGCGAAATTAAATTTAAAGAAAACAAACGGCAAAACAAATGTTTCTTGAATTTTTCCGAAAAGAAAGAGCGAAGAAGATGAAAACCGAACAAATGGAACTTTCTGTGGTAAGTGAAAAGAAAAGTAGAGAAAAGGATTTTTATTCAGAAAAACTATAAATTAAAATACTTTGTCTCTTTTATGTACATACATATATACATACATACATACATACATACATATATATATATATATATATATATATAGAAAAGCATTCATGTGCATGTGCATGTTGCTCTTAGAAATTCAGAAAACTGTAAAGACTATAAACATCTCAAACGTAACAAACTGAAGTAAATCATTGTGACAAATACTTGGATACCACATGCACCCGTAGCCAAGAATGTCAGGGTCTCTTAAATAAACGTTAAAAATGGTAAAGCAGCCATTGAAAAACTACACAGCGGTTAAATACCACTTAAGCACCTCTTTAGAAAAAACACCTAAATGTGAACGCATACCGCCCGCCCTTATATATAACCGGTGTGATACGCTCACTCACATTTGTGCATTAGTATGAGAATTGTTATCAAATAATTGCTGGCACTTGTTATATATGGAAACATTTAAAAGGATAACAACGTTACAAAAAAAAAAAACAAGTAGCATATGTTGCCCACACACCCAAAAAAAACAAAAATTTAACAGCTTTGTCTAAGGGCGACTTTTTAGTTATCCTTTTTGTCTCTTCGGTGAGGATTTTCTGTTTAAGTTAATTTTATAGAAATTGTTAAAAACCAAAAAGGGTATCGGTTACGTACATGTTTGTAACATTGTATGGATGCATGCATGGGTTTTTTCTCTTTTTTTTTTTAAATCATAACGTATCATACACCTTGGCACATTTCGTATTGAGGATACCTTGTGGCCCACGGAAGGTTAAGTCAGTGCAGGAAGCCTTTAATGTTCTGTATTTCGCTTTTATCTTTATGACGTAGTTTAATGAATCTGCGAAAAGAATTTGCGCAATCAAACATTACTTTTCATGTTATTGCATTTTATTCACACGCTAACAAAAGGTTTTATTTATTTTTTTGTTCACAATTTATAGTTCAACTTTAATCTCTTTGTGTTTCGGGACAGGTATTAAGCAAGGACGACATTTATTTAACATCGTGTGTGTGTGTGTACGTGATTATTTGTTCATTTAAGTTTTAATCACTTTTCTCCTTATTATAGTATATGTATAGTATGTGCATATATAATATACATATGCATATGTGTTATTCCTGAATCCATATGGCTCTTCAATTTCAATTAGACGCTTTATTGAATTCTTGTACTTTTAATATTATTTTGCAGAATCAGTTTTATATAATTTGCCCAGACTGGTTGCTTTAGCTAGACAAAACAAATAAAAACCCTGTAGTAAGCCACTGCCAGTCATTAACTACTGTACATTACTCTAAAGGTCAAAAGTGTGACCCAATTCAGGCCAGTAGCGTTCGACCTTAGGTCTAAACTTGCAAATCTCGCAAATTACGGTTTGTACTTTGAAACCAAGGCGGACAGACAGACAGAAAAATTCTGTCCGATCTAATTCTTAACCGATCGATAAAATAAAGGTAGAGGTAGATCTACCTCAAGCCCTTGATTTTACATGCAAAGCATACAGGAATGTATGCAACGCAAACTTCATATACCCTTGTACCACAAGTGGTATGTAATACAGAAAGTCTAAGAATATATATTAGCATGTGCCTATGTAATAAATACTTCCTATAAAAAGTACACTTTGCCTCGATTTAACCATTGCCGGCGATTTACTTCTCCCTTTGCTTGTGCTGCCTTCACAATCCCACAAGAGTTGCAATAAAAAATTGAAACCATATAAAAACATAACAGGGTAAGATACTAAGATGTATGGCTGCTTTATTACTACGTTAGGGTGAAAACAATGTTGCTGCATTTCTGCATAATTTGCTATTTCTGACAAACTCGTTTTCATTATTATTGCCTGCAATTATGGATCTTCTCAATTTGTCATGGATTAGCTGTGTTAACATAAACAAAATTCATCCGATAAATCTGTTGTTAATGTAATTGATGATAAATTTGTAGTAGGATCCGCTCTGAGAGACCACTTTTGCAAAGAGAGACCATTTTATTTAGAAGTTTCATGTGAGAGTTCGCGTCTTCTTGCAACCGCCAACATACAACTACCGTTGCGTTGATACCTAACAAGCAAAACCTAGGCATACATTCCTTGGATATAAGCTACGACATAGTCTGGCCGTACCGAGTAGATAAGAAACGCGGCTATCAAGTCGAAACATTGGTCATAATTGGCGTATGACCCCAGCTAGAGCGAACGGTGAATCGGTAAAGGCATAACCCTTAGTTATCGATCAAAAGTTAGTTTGCGGACGAGTTCTCTCTCTTTTCCTTACTTCTTTCTTCCTGATCATCACCTAATACATGCATAGAGGATATGTGTTAAGTGATTAGTCGTTAAAAAAAAACTATTTGGTTGTTGGCAGTGCAGGAACAAGATCATGAAGCAAAATCATTTTGAGTAGTAAGACTTAATTGCACTTGCAGGTGAAAACCCAGAGGATAAAGTCCAGCAATTTCTCCAACCACTAAGAGCGACGGTCCTGTGCAACTTTTGGGCTGGCTGTATGATCATGGGTCATACTTTTTCGGAAATGCAGGTGGTTTCGTCACTAAAGCGAACGGATGCATCAGTAAGCAAACTTGATCGACTTTTTTTGGGCTGATGTTAATGCTATGGATCTTAGCGATGTTCGTGGCGTACAATAACAATGATTCTTTTGGTTAATCGATTTAAAATAACATCTGTTGTGAAACGGCTTTGTGTCAAAGCTGATATTGAGAGAACATTAAAATGAACAAAGAAATTATCAATAATGAATGTATGCCTGCTTCAATCTCCTCTGCTCTCATGTAACAGTTACCTGATTTCATTTTCGACTGTATAAAGCTATAAAGGAATTGCGCTGTCTGATTGTAGGCATCATTTGTGTCTAATTCGAGCGATCGGTGTAAGGTTAGAAAAACTGCTGGCCAACACTGTTGGAATCACAGTTTCCTCCCCTAAATTTTACCTAAAACTCGTTGTTTTTTTCGTAAAATTCTCATGCAACAAAATAAACTTTGGAAAGGCCGATCTTCCAGTTACTCAAAGAACGTCATATTTCCTCTTTTATATTGCATAAGCCGGTAAGAGGTCAGCATTGATGCACTCGCCTGCAGATGAATAAAACATTCTTTCTTGTTTTTTTAAATACCATATATAAGTCTTAAATTGTTTTCATTTTCGATTTTCGCGAATCAAAAATTTCACAATCGCAAAAAGAAAGAACTCAGTCAACTTTTCATTAGTTAAGTGAATTTTTAATGCCTGCATATGGATTGTGTGCATGCTCTTTACATTTTCGTGTATTTTTAAATGCCGGTAAAAATCATTTAATATAAAATAAATGTTTTATTGAGTAAACAAACGAACATGAAGTGATGAATGCCTACCGTAATTTTCATTCACGCCACGTTAACTAAACGAATTAAAAAGCAATAACATCAATTATGTTGTAGCCATGTCTCAAACAATTGAATTTCAACGGCATGAAATCTAAGTAAAATAAAAAAAAAAAATAAAAAAATAAAAATAAGAAAAAGCACAAAACGCAATAAAAAAAATCAACTTAACCACATCGACGCAATGCAATTGTGAAGTAACCAGCAGCTTTGCATGCATTCCAACTGCTTACACATTTTACTTGACTTGCCACTGGTTTTAAGCGAAATTTATGCTTTTTTATCGCAAGAAAGAAAAAGAATAAAGAAAAGCTTTTTTCAATTTGGCGAAATAATTTTATGAATTTTTCTGATGCAAGTCAATGAGAAACGGTATGGAACTTGAAAAGACGCACATCTTTATGAGAATTCGAACGCGCTTTCAGGCAATAAGGAAGAGCGCGGAAGGTACTTTCGCCTACTCGAAGACTCGTGAATGCCTGGGATTCAAAGACAGTATCTCAGTATCAGCAAACTCAATGGACGGGCAATAGTCCGGCTGGCCTATCCATTCAATAGATATTCATACGGGCTATCTTTAGCAGGTGTTTCAACAAAAGAAAATTTCTTCCGACATTTTAGCGGCTTTGTAGTCCAACTTTCATTTGCGAATTTTCGCTTGTCTTTGCTTTCAAGATTCTCTCTCTCTCTCTCTCTCTCTCTCTCTCTCTCTCTCTCTATCTCTCTTTGTAAGGAACTAATGGCATTTCTTATTAATGAAGAATACACATATTTTTGATTCATAAAGTTTTTGGTATTGCAAACGGGTTGGCAAAATTTATACACCGCCATATTCTGGTAATGGACATAAAAAATTCAAAACGTATGGAAATTTCGTGCTAAGCATGCGCAAACGCTATTATCATCATGTTGCTTGAACATGTTTGTAGCAATATAAATATTGGTATGTGCGACTGTATATAGTTTTTTCTTTTACTTTTTGATTTGTTCAGTGTTCGCTGACAAGAGCAAATGAATGCATATAATACTCCAACAATTGGACGTGCAAAGGATTGCAGTTAATAACTCATTGAAAATGCACGAAACTAAGCAAATGAAACAAACAAACTTTTACACGGGACGGTTAAAGGAGATTTTATTTAATAGTCATTACTACGTACGTACGTACATCTATAAGCACAGCGATGATGATGATGATGATGATGACTAAGTGTAGTTTCGGTGTGCTAAAGCTATAAGTTATGAAACGTCACTTGTCTGTCGACGAGCTGTCACATTGAATATGAATTTGAACATGCTCTAAAGTTATTGTTTAACAACGATAAGAATTTCAATTAACGTCTTAATAATACTGATGTGATTTGCGATTTGTGCCCCAATTTTAAACTGTTTTGATACCAGATGAATATGTAAAGTAAATGGTGATCATATGAGGAGATGTTTATAAATTTATCGAATGCCAATTTTCGAAGAAGAAGATGGTCGGTCACTTGTTCTCTTATTCTTTTTTTTTTTTTTTTTTTTTTAAGACTTTAAACAGGTACATAAAAGGACTATCATTGCAAATGTCAATGAAAGATGAATAAATCATTTTGAGAAAAACAAAAAAAAAATTCTCTGAAAAATTTGTCACACTTTTGAAATTAAGCTGATAGCAAGCAAGGCAACTTGTTCTGATAAGCATAATATATGGTTGCGAAATTGCCTGGCACATTCCAAGATGAAATACGAGGAAAAACCCCACAGGAACATAAAACAGCCCAGCCATCGATCATTGCAGTGTCTTTATTGGTGTGCGCCTTTAAGGTACGATTTTAAATCAACAACAACAATAACAACAACAACAACAATAAGAAGCCAGAAGTAGTCGTTGGGTCAAGTGTTGGCCTGTTTTGTTTTAAATTGCCAAACAAATGTGTCATACTCGAAAGCTGGATCTGTTTATCATTTGCCAGCAAAATCGCACAAAACACAACGCTATAAACGGCGATGCATAAGCTAGTTCTACCTTTCTCGGCTTTGCAACTTGCTGCATTCTCTACATCGGTACATCGGTACATCGCTACATATATATAAATCCCCAAATGCTTACATCCTTGCCATAATTCTCCCTCTCTCTCTCTCTCTCCCCCCCTTTCTCTGCATCTTTCCCCGCCTTTCTTTCGTTTGAAATTGTCTCTTTTTCTCTAACAACATATATATATATATATGTATAGGTAAAAAAAAAAAAATAGTTAGCCTTCTCGCCTTTGGAGAAGACTTGTTTAAGCCGGGTGTGTCGCATATCCCTTTTACGCTAAACATTTGTCAGAAATTAATCATGTTCTTGTTGTGTTGTGTGTGCAGCAAAGAAACACCAATTTGATAAATTAACCTGTACCACTCGTGACAAGATCACCAGAAGAGCATAAGACCAGTTTTTATCTTGCACGCTTTGCAGTGTTAATTTTTATACCTAACGTCGACAAACTCGTGTATGCTCATTTTGTTATGTCATTTGTAACAAGGAAAAATCACTTACCCATACCTGGCAAGTTTTCAGTCAGTCAGTCTTCTCGCTCGCAAGGTTGCAGGACATCAGGTTAAATTCGAAATTTCTTACATATTCTCTTGGGTTCACTTCACATGGTGCGTCGTAAGAGCGTTGAGCGTAAGATTTTCATAAAATCCTTGCGGAGAACAGAACATATATTTATTAGAAGGGCCGAGTTTCAGCAGACATCTAACTGCATTGATTTTATGAGAATTACTTTAGTCCATCTCAGCAATGACAGTCGAAAATGCTTCGTTAAGCGAACGGAGGCGCCTCTTTTTTTACTTTATTATCCTGAATCGATTTTATTGCCCACAATAGCGAAGGAAAGCCAGATAGAATACTTACTGCAGTTACTTACATATTTACTGCGGCATAGCTCAGAAAAGAAAGAATTATCTTCTCATGGAGTTGATTTTTCGCTTATGATAATTTCGATTTGATTCTTTTTTTTTCTGTTTCGAAATTAACTTGTTATCGAAGTGTATTAAATATTCGTTTCAAATGATTTATTCATTTTTTAATCCGTCGACGTGATGCCCATAACATCAGCATTAACAGCAATGCTATCTGAAATTAAATGAAAGGTCCGACATTCCTGAGAGAAAACCAAAAACAACAACAACGAATAAATTTCGTTATGATTTATTCGAAAATTTTAAAATTAATAGCACATAAATTATCGAAAAGAAAAGACGACAGAGCAGTCACTCACAAAATGCGATTTTTTATTCTTACATTTAGCAAACTCTACCTTTGTTTATATACTCACTAGAGATTTTTATGCCTCTACCTCGCATCTTCTATCTCGCATCAGGCGAAAAGCAAGTTCTGCTAGCAAGGCTAAGAAGTTGTTTAGAAGAGTTTATGAAACCAAGACGCTTCGTGACATCTTCAAGAAGAGATCCTTCGAAACTAGAGCGGAGCACTTGCTAGGCAAACGTTTGATTTACGATTACAACACACCGCCAAACGGTAGAGTCGTGTGCGCTTGATACCGTAGTGAAGGAAAGAAATAGTGTTGACGAATTGTTTGGATGCCAGCAACGATTTTTGTTTTCTAATAGGCGCCGAATCATTACCCGACAAGTAGATTAAAAGGTTGGATTTAATTCTGTTAATTTATTACCCGAGCTGACCACGTCCTCTATTGAGGTAGACAGTGAGGTTAGGAAAGAAAAAAGTTCGGATAGCAGAACTGAAAAGACCCGATATTAAACGAGCCTATCTTCTAGTGATCTGCACCCAAACAATGGATTTATGTCTTTGATCCTTTGTGCGAACAGGAGTTCGTAAACCAAAGCTTGAGTTCCAAGCAAGTTTGACTTCACCTATTCCGATCGCGCGAGTGGGGAATTTCACTTGAAATGAAAAAAATAAGGAATCGATTATCAATTTCGCTTATTTTCCATCATTATTGTTAATGTCTTTTCGATTAAAAATTTCGTTATAGCTTTAAAAAATTAAAAGTTATTTCGACTTGTTTGCTTGAAATGTCAAAAAAGCGTTGAATCTAAAAACCTTTTAGGACCTTTTCGATGATCGAAGTTATCTTAATTTCAGTAAAAGGGAGCATCTTTCGATATACAACTATGCCGATTAATTTCATGTGCGGAGGATAAGCTAAAGTCCCAAAACGGATAATCCAACTATTTAACCTCAAATAAAACCCGGTTAACTCAGCCCTGTTGAATGTTTCTAATTAAATCCTTCGTTTATTTGAACACACATGAGGGATTTGAAAAAAAAAAATGAAAAAAATTGGTAACAATACTAGCGATAATAATAATAAAAATAAAGTTATAAAAATAATTTAATTTCTTTATTTTTATCAGAAAAAAAATAAAAATAAAAATTCTTCTATAGTTTCTTTTAGAAAATTGCAAATGTGTCTTGGAATGAATTTACTTTCTAATCACACAACGTACGTCTATGTATGTGGTTTTATTTGAAAAATGAAAACAAGAAGCAGCAATT
Source organism: Glossina fuscipes (assembly GCF_014805625.2). Lineage (NCBI taxonomy): Eukaryota > Metazoa > Arthropoda > Insecta > Diptera > Glossinidae > Glossina > Glossina fuscipes. The sequence goes on from NW_023998517.1 coordinate 1,370,309, forward strand.
ATAGGAAGAAAATGAAGAAACTGTGCACGTTTCAGTTTCAGTTAGGCCCCATCCCCCCGTCCACCCGCCGTCCTTCCGCTAACTTATCCTCTCAAATTCGTGCAAGTAGGGAAAGCAGCAGCTAACTCGTGCACACGAATGAATATACCAAACAAAAACTCGTACGTAAACTTTTCACCAGCATAAGATGCCGCCAACTCGAGCAAAACTCTAAGTAGAGAAAGCGCAGCACAAGACCGTCGACAAACGTTGATAGCATGAGGGATTACAACAAGTGATTTATATGGGATTCTAAAGAAATATGGCCAAAATGTGTCGGCAATTTTTATTGGACATTTTAAAAAGCAACTAAGATGTGTGCAGCAGTGTGTTTCCTCAGTTATTCGCGCGATTGCTATAACACAGTCCTGTTCTGGGAAATGTTTGAATTATATGTAGACGAAAATTGAGCGGAGCGAACATACAAACCTCTCAAGTCAGCAAAAACAAAAAAGAGAAAGAGAAGAGAAATCATTTCCCCACGCACCCAGAGCACATGATGATTTTATATTTTCTTCTCAACTTCTTTAAGATTTCGTGCAAGAACAGTTTTGTTTTTTTATATATATTTTTTTTTTTTTTTGGTATTTTCTCCACCCCTATGCATATTCAGTCGAGTAGCTGTTAAGAATATTTATGACGAGATTGTCGAACACAAAAAAAATGTTTTTTTTTTTCCTCTTCAACTTCTTAGAGTAATGAACGTCGAAAAGTTTCCAACATATTTAGCATTTTCGGTGGTTTTCACATTAATTTAAATTTTAGATGCAAATGAGCCAATTTCAATGGAAGATTGTAAGACAGTCAGAACCAAAAAAAAAAAAAAAAAAAAAAAAAAAGAAATAGAATAAGAAGAAGAAGAAGGAGAGGAAAAACTGGCCATTCTTTATATAAATGTAACTTTAAATAGCTTTCTCCGCTCCTTGCTGCGAATACATTCGAGCTCTTAACAATTGTCGGTTTGACAAATTGCAGCGACTTGAGGGCAACATCCGGCTGTCTATTTAATGATGTCTTAATAAAGCTTTCAAAATTCAGGCCAATTTATAGATATTGTATTGCGTTGTATTCATTGCGTGAATGCAATCGTAAATGCTACGGGTATGCATACAATATGAGATGATAAGTAAGTAGGGAGTGTAGAACTCAGCCTTCCTTGTCTTAATAAAATAAATAGTGACGGTTTAGTTTAAAATGGCGTCAAAATGATTTACACAAACATGAATATTTATTTACTCATCCATTAAATATGTATGCAACAAAAGCAATTGTTGATAATCTGTTGCTATTGTTGGATTTTAATATAATGCATTACACAACACATATGCCGTCAATGTCATACAGCCATACACACATACACACACACACACACACACACACACACACACACACACACACACATACCCATACATGCTCTCACACCTACACAAACACCTTATGGGGTGCATAGGCACTATGGGTTTGTGAACGCATATCTGGATATAATACTAATGGAGTTAGATTTATATGTATGCGTGCGCTAAATAGATGAATTTATGAAAGCTTGTGCGTGCGCGTATAAATGTGCATGTGCGTATGTTTCGTGAGGCTAGCCAACCCAAGTCATTCCCGTTTCGTATTTCGCTTTTGTTATTTTTCTCAATGACTGCCATTGCAGTATTTACAAATTTGCAACTCATGGCACGTTATAATGGAAATTAATTAAGCGAGTTCCTTAAACAGCCGCCCTTGGAGTATTTTACGTTCTCTACGTCTATGTGTTTGTTTGTGTATGAGATATGCTTACACTTAAACTTACACACATAATGGTTTCATTATTTCACATTTAATTTAGTGGGTGTCTTCTTCTCGCCTGGCATATTAATTTTACACAACTTGTTAATTTATGGGACTAATTTGCTTACATTGGTACCGAAGCTCATAAAGAAAAGTGTATTGTCCGTTGTGCATTTTATACGCTTGCTGCAAATGAATTTTTATTTGCTCTTTTTATTTTTTTTTGTCTTTAAATTTGTTTATTATAAAATACTAACAACACAGGAATAGAAATAAGCTAAACGTGTGTGTCCGTCTCGTTGAAAAACTTATCCATCTTCTAAGGTTATAAAGAATGAAATAATAAAAGGTTACATTTCTTCGACTATAAAGTGACATAAAGTGTGTATGTTTTTCCTCCTATCAGTTTTGCAGTTTTGACAAATGTAATCTTTCCGTAAAGTTTTCATTTTTATACTTACCATCGAAACATGAGGTTATACTCATTTTGTCGTAATATTTGTAATATCTGAAAGGAAGCTTCAGAGGTGAGAAATGCTCAATTTGACAGTCTCAGGGACGCAAAAATAAAGATAGTGATTTTAAGTTTGGGAGAAACACTGGAAATTCTTGCAAGCAGGTCGGTGTTGAAACTGAGCCAAATTGGGTCAAAGGAAACGTAGCAATGGTAAATGCATAGAAGTGCATATGCAATTTGTTACTTACTTGTATCTTATTTGTTATTTACGGAAAAGTCAACTTTAGAATTAAGGTAAGGTCAATAGTACAATATCATCATATGCTCTGCATTAGATCATTCCAAGTTTACTGCCTCTTAA